>NC_090368.1:6463269-6684288 GCF_035084215.1 Heptranchias perlo | reverse complement strand
TCAGCGGTGGGGGGGGAAAAAAAATCCTCAAACATTTGGCTTGCAAATTAACTCAGCCCCTTTCCCAATCTTCCAGGTCCACAAAATTCAAATAGTCCGCAGCAGGAAATCAAAAGAACTTGCATTTCTATAGCGCCTTTCACCATCTCAGGACGTCCCAAAGCGCTTTACAGCCAATGAAGTGTAGTCACTGTTGTAATGTAGGAAACGTGGCAGCCAATTTGCGCACAGCAAGATCCCACAAACAGCAATGTGATGACTAGATCACCTGTTTTTTTTTTAGTGATGTTGGCTGAGGGATAAATATCGGCCTCAGGACACCGGGGAGAACTCCCCCCTGCTCTTCTTCCAATAGTGGCCTGTGGGATCTTTTACCTGAGAGGGGCAGACGGGGCCCTCGGTTTAACGTCTCATCCGAAAGACGGCACCTCCGACAGTGCAGCACTCCCTCAGTACTGGCACTGGGAGTGTCGGCCTGGATTACGGAGCTCAAGTCTCTGGAGTGGGGGCTCGAACCCTTCGGACTCACATATACGGAACGAGAAGCGATGGACTGCCCTAAGCCTGTGCCACCTGTACCTTTTGATCCCCGCACACCGTGCCCGGCATAACCACGGCCGGATCGGTGATGTCGTCACCAAAATTGAAGTACGTTCCCCGGCAGCTGTACACCTTTTTGTCGACCGTGATTTTGGTCACCACTATCTCGGCGTTGGACCCGAGAACAGGCCGATCGTTCCCTCCCTGGCATTGAATCTTCCCACATTTCGCATCCCTGGAGACAAGAAAAAAAACGGGACGTGTTCATGTCAGGAATTTCCTTATAACGAAAACCTGTATTTACACAGCAACTTTAAGGTCGTAAAAAACCCCCCAAAACACTTCACAGGAGCGTAAATCAGGCTAAGATTTGACACCGAGCCACATAAGGAGATATTAGGACAGGTGACCAGAAGCTCGGTCAAGGAGGTAGGTTTTAAGGAGCGTCTTAAAGGAGGAGAGAGAGGCGGAGAGGTTTAGGGAGGGAATTCCAGAGCTTAGGGCCCAGGCGGCTGAAGGCACGGCCGCCAATGGCGGAGCGATGGGAATCGGGGAGATGCGCAAGAGGCCAGAATTGGAGGAGCGCAGAGATCTTGGAGGGTTGTAGGGCTAGAGGAGGTTACAGAGATAGGGAGGTGGGCGCCATGGAGGGACTTTTAGATGGACGTCCCATCGAAGGGTTTAGAATTGAAGAGATCCCAATCACCAGGGTCAGCTCGCGATATCTCCTGACCTCATTGATCCAGACAGGTCAATAGACCCAAGAGGTTGGAAGGCTCGTCTCCAAGAATGAGACTCGATGGCTGGACACACCTGGGCTCAGGCAATCCAGGAGCCACTGCCGCCCGCCCCCGATTATTGGGGGCCTCGTGAGGGACGCACATGCCCAAGGGATGCAGGGAAAGCTCTGCCTCCCGCTGACAGCAAGAGGGAGAGGGTGGAGCTGGATCCCGGAGAGGAACACATCCCACAACTGGCTGGACTCTGCCTGAAGATCCAGGGCTACAGGAGATGGACTCACACAGCATCATCGTTAAGAACATAGCAACAGGAATAGGCCATTCGGCCCCTCGTGCCTGCTCCGCCATTTGATAAGATCATGGCTGATCTGTGATCTAACTCCATATACCTGCCTTTGGCCCATATCCCTGAATACCTTTGGTTGCCAAAAAGCTATCGAGCTCAGATTTAAATTTAGCAATTGAGCTAGTATCAATTGCCGTTTGCGGAAGAGAGTTCCAAACTTCTACCACCCTTTGTGTGTAGAAATGTTTTCTAATCTCGCTCCTGAAAGGTCTGGCTCTAATTTTTAGACTGTGCCCCCTACTCCTAGAATCCCCAACCAGCGGAAATAGTTTCTCTCTATCCACCCTATCCGTTCCCCTTAATATCTTATAAACTTCGATCAGATCACCCCTTAACCTTCAAAGCCCCAATTTGTGTAATCTCTCCTCGTAACTTAACCCTTGAAGTCCGGGTATCATTCTAGTAAACCTACGCTGCACTCCCTCCAAGGCCAATATGTCCTTCCGAAGGTGCGGTGCCCAGGACTGCTCACAGTGCTCCAGGTGCGGTCTAACCAGGGTGAGGGCGTTTGGGGACGCCATGCTTCAAAGGTGAGTCACTCCAGTGTCGGGTTCCGGGTAAGCTGCTGGTGTTCACCTCCTAGATGCCCGCGTGGAGATTGACCCTCCTTGGCAAAGGGCAAAGAACCGAGGGCGTACCAGCGCCCATGGGACCGCGCCCCAGCGAGGCTGGTGGGGGCAAATCCAAGACGTTACTCACTCTTTGGCGCAGCTCATGAACGTTCCGTTAGGGTACCCTCCGCAATTGCCGTATTTGTTCCCCTTTTGATTGACGGTGGTGAAACAGATATCGGGAGCTTGAACCGAACCTGGGTGAGCAAAGCACAGGTCAACACATCATTCACCCTCTCGCTGGTCAACACATCACCCGCCCACTTACTGGTCAACAGAAGGGGAGGCCGGAATTGGAGGAGCGCAGAGATCTCGGAGGGTTGTAGGGGCTGGAGGAGGTTACAGAGATAGGGAGGGGGAAAGAGGGCCATGGAGGGGATTTGAAAACAAGGACGGGAATTTTAGATTCGAGGCGTTCCCGGACCGGGAGCCAATGTCGGTCAGCGAGCTCAGGGGGGTGATGGGTGAACGGGACTCGGTGCGAGTTAGGATACGGGGGGCAGCAGAGTTCAAGTATATGGAATGTGGAAGATGGGAGGCCGGCCAGGAGAGCTTGGGAATAGTCAAGTCTGGAGGTGACAAAGGCATGGATTTTTTAAAATTATTCGTTCATGGGATGTGGGCGCGCTGGCATTTATTGCCCATCCCTAATTGCCCCTTGAGAAGGTGGTGGTGAGCCGCCTTCTTGAACCGCTGCAGTCCATGTGGTGAAGGTTCTCCCACAGTGCTGTTAGGAAGGGAGTTCCAGGATTTTGACCCAGCGACGATGAAGGAACGGCCGAGATATTTCCAAGTCGGGATGGTGTGTGACTTGGAGGGGAACGTGCAGGTGGTGTTGTTCCCATGTGCCTGCTGCCCTTGTCCTTCTAGGTGGTAGAGGTCGCGGGTTTGGGAGGTGCTGTCAAAGAAGCCTTGGCGAGTTGCTGCAGTGCATCCTGTGGATGGTGCACACTGCAGCCACGGTGCGCCGGTGGTGAAGGGAGTGAATGTTTTGGGTGGTGGATGGGGTGCCAATCAAGCGGGCTGCTTTGTCCTGGATGGCGTCGAGCTTCTCGAGTGTTGTTGGAGCTGCACTCATCCAGGCAAGTGGAGAGTATTCCATCACACTCCTGACTTGTGCCTTGTAGATGGTGGAAAGGCTTTGGGGAGTCAGGAGGTGAGAGGAGGGTTTCAGCAGATGAGCTGAGGCAGGGGGTGGAGACGGGCGACCTTATGGAGGTGGTCTCGGCGACGGGGAAACAGCGGAACCAACCGAATAGCTCCCTCAAAAGAGCCAGCACGGGCTCGACGGGCCAAATGGCCTCCTTTTGCGCTGCGAGATTCGATCTCTGCCTCAAAAATAAAAAAACCTCGTTAGCAACGCGCCTCGAAAACGTCTCACCTGGACCCCAGAGGACTTGGCACTGCATCGCGAAGGTCAGGCACACTCCGTTGTAGCAGTAGGCCCTTTGGTTGTCACAGGCAACGCCGTTCCTGAGGAACACATTGGGGGGACAGTAGGGCGAGACACCGGTGCAGTGTTCCGGCAAGTCGCAATCGCCCAGCGGGACCCGGCAAACAGACGCCGCACGTTTCAACTGTGGGGCAAGAAAATAAATCGCTTATCCTCTTCGTTCAACTTCCAGGGAAGGACACAGCGGACAAGACAGGTCCCAACCCGGCTCTCACGACTAAGATTCTTCGGCCACTGACTACGGAAGGGGAGTGGAGCTGATTTCCCATTGCCTTCCTCATTGTTTTTGACCTTGGGAGTGCCTCTTCCCAGGTGAACGCCAACCCAGGCTAAGGAGGCCCCACCTACCCTTCACTCCGTGGCTCAGTGGCTCTCTCTCTCTCTCGCCTCAGAGTCGGAAGGTCGTGGGATCGAGCCCCCACTCCAGAGGCTTGAGCCCCATGATCCAGGCCGACACTCCCAGTGCCAGTACCGAGGGAGGTGCCGTCTTTCGGATGAGACGTTAAACCGAGGGCCCCGTCTGCTCCTCTCAGGTGGATGTAAAAGATCCCACGGCCGCTATTGGAAGAAGAGCAGGGGGGAGTTCTCCCCGGTGTCCTGGGGCCGATATTTATCCCTCAACCAACATCACTAAAAAAACAGATGATCTGGGTCATTATCACATTGCTGTCTGTGGGATCTTGCTGTGCGCAAATTGGCTGCCGCTTTTCCTACATTACAACAGTGACTACACTTCACAAAGAACTCCATTGGCTGTAAAGCGCTTTGTATCCCCCGTGCCTTTGTTACCTCCAGACTCGACTATTCCAATGCTCTCCTGGCCGGCCTTCCACCCTCTGTAAACCTGAGCTCATCCAAAACTCCTGCTGCCCCCGTATCCTAACTCGCACCGAGTCCCGTTCACCCATCACCCCCACCTGCGCTCGCTGACCTACATTGGCTCCCGGTCCGGGAACGCCTCGATTTTAAAATTCTCATCCTTGTGTTCAAATCCCTCTATGGCCCTCGCTCCCCCAACTACCTCCAGCCCGACAACCCTCCGAGATCTCTGCGCTCCTCCAATTCTGGCCTCTTGCCCATCCCCCGATTCCCATCGCTCCGCCATTGGCGGCCGTGCCTTCAGCCGCCTGGGCCCTAAGCTCTGGAATTCCCTCCCTAAACCTCTCCGCCTCTCTCTCCTCCTTTAAGACTCTCCTTAAAACCTACCTCTTTGACCGAGCTTTTGGTCACCTGTCCTAATATCTCCTTATGTGGCTCGGCGTCAAATTTTGTCTGATTTACTCTCCTGTGAAGCGCCTTGGGGACGTTTTACTGCGTTAAAGGCGCTATATAAATGCAGGCTGAGTGAGCAAAACACGGTCAATAATCACAATTCACTTTCGAGTCTCATGACTTAGACATTTTGTTTTAAATAAAAGTACCAGACTGTCTCATCCTGGTTGCAAAAAAAAAAAAGCAGCCAAAGAAATAATTACATTTTAAAAAGCCAAGACACCAGTAGCTCCTGGGAATCGAGAGGGTCGACAAAGACTGTCGATAATTAGGAACAGGAGGAGGCCATTCAGCCCCTCGAGCCTGTTCCGCCATCAATGAGATCAGGGCTGACCTGTGACCTAACTCCATATGCCTGCCCTAGCCCCATATCCCTTAATATCTTTGGTTAACAAAAATCTATCAATCTCAGATTTTAAATTAACAATCGAGTTAGCATCGACTGCCGTTTGCAGAAGAGAATTCCAAACTTTACCACCCTTTGCGTGTAGAAGTGTTTCCTGATTTCACTCCTGGACGTCCTGGCTCTAATTTTTAGGCTGTGTCCCCTAGTCCTAGACTCCCCAACCAGCAGAAATAGTTTCTCTCCATCCACCCTATCAGTTCCCCGTAATATCTTGGAAACTTCCATCAAATCACCCCTTAATCTTCTAAATTCCAGGAAATACAATGCTAGTTTGTGTAATGAACTAGTTGGCCACTGAATTTGATCCACTTTGGACCCAAGAAAGGTAGATATTTTCTAATGGCGAGAAGCCGGGAACTGTGGAGGAGCAGAGAGATTTAGGGGGTCCACGAACAGAAATCACTAAAAGCTAATGGACAGGGACAGAAATAATTTAAAAGGCCAATGGGATGTTGGCCTTTAACTCGAGGGGGCTGGAATACAAAGGGGGAGAAGGTGATGCTTCAGTTGTACAGAGTCCTGGTCAGACCCCATCTGGAGAGACTGCGTTCAGTTCTGGGCACCGCACCTTCGGAAGGACATATTGGCCTTGGAGGGAGTGCAGCGTAGGTTTACTAGAATGATACCCGGACTTCAAGGGTTAAGTTACGAGGAGAGATTACACAAATTGGGCTTGTACTCTCTGGAGTTTCGAAGTTTAAGGGGTGATCTGATCGAAGTTTATAAGATATTAAGGGGAACGGATAGGTTGGATAGAGAGAAACTATTTCCGCTGGTTGGGGATTCTAGGAGTAGGGGGCACAGTCTAAAAATTAGAGCCAGACCTTTCAAGAGCGAGATTAGAAAACATTTCTACACACAAAGGGTGGTAGAAGTTTGGAACTCTCTTCCGCAAACGGCAATTGATACTAGCTCAATTGCTAATTTTAAATCTGAGATAGATAGCTTTTTGGCAACCAAAGGTATTCAGGGATATGGGCCAAAGGCAGGTATATGGAGTTCGATCACAGATCAGCCATGATCTTATCAAATGGCGGAGCAGGCACGAGGGGCTGAATGGCCTACTCCTGTTCCTAAGATACAGATCAGCCATGATCTAATTGAATGGCGGAGCAGGCTCGAGGGGCTGAATGGCCTCCTCCTCTTCCTATGAAGGGGACTAATTTGCAGGGGGAGTGGCACTAACTTGGACGGTTCTTTCAAAGAGCGGGCACAGGCACGACGGGCCGAACGGCCTCCTCCTGTGCCGTAAGATTCCACGATAAGCAGACAGATGAGAAGCAACCGATGTACCATCGATTTTCCCCCCCACCCCGTTACAATCCTTCAGTTGCCCCTTCGGACGTCAATTCTGCCTCCCGCAAAACACCTGCGACTAGGCCGAGCTGCGAGCAGAGCAGCGCGAGCGCGAGGAACACAGAGGGGCCGATTCCTACCTTACAGTTCTCGCAACAGGCACCTTCTGAGGAACACTGAGCCCCCGGAACCAGTTTGCAGCTGGTGGCGTTGCAGCAGGGATCGGCGCACTCCTGACACGAGAGAGACAGGAAAACAGCGTCAAGTCACCGCGGTTTCGGGGCCTACACGGTCTCCATGGCGACGCGGAAGCCTGGAACGACTCCGTTCGACTTTTTCTCCGACGCATTTGGAAAGAAGACCCTTCCGCTCCGAAAAGATGGAGGAGGTAGGGGCATCACGGGGTGGGGGGGGCGTGGGCGAGACCAGGAACGCCCCCAGGCTCGCCTCCCGACGGGAGTTGGGTTCACTGCCCATCGAAAGGAAGAAATAATCCGACAGGTTTCTCACTCCTCATCAAGTGACTCCTGTCAGAAGGCGCCTGTGGGCGGCCGGGCTCGGGGCAGGCCGGGCGTCCGGCCTCGGGGCAGGCCGGGCGTCCGGCCTCGGGGCAGGCCGGGCGTCCGGCCTCGGGGCAGGCCGGGCGTCCGGCCTCGGGGCAGGCCGGGCGTCCGGCCTCGGGGCAGGCCGGGCGTCCGGCCTCGGGGCAGGCCGGGCGTCCGGCCTCGGGGCAGGCCGGGCGTCCGGCCTCGGGGCAGGCCGGGCGTCCGGCCTCGGGGCAGGCCGGGCGTCCGGCCTCGGGGCAGGCCGGGCGTCCGGCCTCGGGGCAGGCCGGGCGTCCGGCCTCGGGGCAGGCCGGGCGTCCGGCCTCGGGGCAGGCCGGGCGTCCGGCCTCGGGGCAGGCCGGGCGTCCGGCCTCGGGGCAGGCCGGGCGTCAGGCCTCGGGGCAGGCCGGGCGTCAGGCCTCGGGGCAGGCCGGGCGTCAGGCCTCGGGGCAGGCCGGGCGTCAGGCCTCGGGGCAGGCCGGGCGTCAGGCCTCGGGGCAGGCCGGGCGTCAGGCCTCGGGGCAGGCCGGGCGTCAGGCCTCGGGGCAGGCCGGGCGTCAGGCCTCGGGGCAGGCCGGGCGTCAGGCCTCGGGGCAGGCCGGGCGTCAGGCCTCGGGGCAGGCCGGGCGTCAGGCCTCGGGGCAGGCCGGGCGTCAGGCCTCGGGGCAGGCCGGGCGTCAGGCCTCGGGGCAGGCCGGGCGTCAGGCCTCGGGGCAGGCCGGGCGTCAGGCCTCGGGGCAGGCCGGGCGTCAGGCCTCGGGGCAGGCCGGGCGTCAGGCCTCGGGGCAGGCCGGGCGTCAGGCCTCGGGGCAGGCCGGGCGTCAGGCCTCGGGGCAGGCCGGGCGTCAGGCCTCGGGGCAGGCCGGGCGTCAGGCCTCGGGGCAGGCCGGGCGTCAGGCCTCGGGGCAGGCCGGCCTCGGGGCAGGCCGGCCTCGGGGCAGGCCGGGCGTCAGGCCTCCGGGCAGGCCGGGCGTCAGGGCAGGCCGGGCGTCAGGGCTCGGGGCAGGCCGGCCTCGGGGCAGGCCGGGCGTCAGGGCTCGGGGCAGGCCGGGCTCGGGCAGATGCCGTCCATGAGCAAATAGACAGCCGAAGCTCACTGTGCGGAATGGCCACTTTAGACGATGTATTGGGAACTGTACTCCAGCAAGAGCCAGTGCCCTCGGGAGGGGAGGGAGGTAGGTAAAGATGGCCACTCATCGACTCTGGCATCACTGAATGATTCGCGCTGCAGAAACCAAATACAACATCACAAACAGAAAACAGTGAATCATTTCGGCCCCAGGGCCGATCCCCCCCATTCAGGGCCCATCCCCGCCCTGCCCCCCAATGCCCATCTGCACCTCCAGTACCCATCCCCAGCCCCAGCCCAGAGACACCAATATTGTCTGCATCATTACGGGACTAGATAGAGTGGATAGGGAGGACCTATTTCCCTTAGCAGAGGGGTCAGTGACCAGGGGGCATAGATTTAAAGTAATTGGTAGAAGGATTAGAGGGGAGCTGAGGAGAAATGTTTTCACCCAGAGGGTGGTGGGGGTCTGGAACTCACTGCCCGAGAGGGTGGGAGAGGCAGAAACCCTCAACTCATTTAAAAAGTATCTGGATGTGCACTACGTAACCCACAGGGCTACGGACCAAGAGCTGGAAAGTGGGATTAGGCCGGGTGGCTCTTTGTCGGCCGGCACGGACACGATGGGCTGAACGGCCTCCTTCTGTGCCGTAACTTTCTACGATTAATTCAGGACACTTCCCCGTCATCCTTACGTCGGCCAGTCCGCAGTCGCACTCCTCCCCTTCCTCCACGTACAGGTTGCCACACCGCTGCCCCCCAAAGAGCCGGACAGAGGCCGGGAAATTAAAAAGGCACATGGCCCCTCCCTGCTTCAGACTGATCTCCAGGTCGTCTTTACTGCAACTGCTGAAAGCCTGGCCAGGAAGGAACCTGGTGGAGACACAGAGAAATACATCTTTAGACAACAACATCCCTTCCTTTGTTCTGTTTCATGTTAAAAATGTTACGTAGGATTAGATACAGAGTAAAGCTCCCTCTACACTGTCCCATCAAACACTCCCAGGGCAGGTACAGGGTTAGATACAGAGTAAAGCTCCCTCTACACTGTCCCATCAAACACTCCCAGGGCAGGTACAGCACGGGTTAGATACAGAGTAAAGCTCCCTCTACACTGTCCCATCAAACACTCCCAGGGCAGGTACAGGGTTAGATACAGAGTAAAGCTCCCTCTACACTGTCCCATCAAACACTCCCAGGGCAGGTACAGGGTTAGATACAGAGTAAAGCTCCCTCTACACTGTCCCATCAAACACTCCCAGGGAAGGTACATCACGGGTTAGATACAGAGTAAAGCTCCCTCTACACTGTCCCATCAAACACTCCCAGGGCAGGTACAGCACGGGTTAGATACAGAGTAAAGCTCCCTCTACACTGTCCCATCAAACACTCCCAGGGCAGGTACAGGGTTAGATACAGAGTAAAGCTCCCTCTACACTGTCCCGTCAAACACTCCCAGGGCAGGTACAGGGTTAGATACAGAGTAAAGCTCCCTCTACACTGTCCCGTCAAACACTCCCAGGGCAGGTACAGGGTTAGATACAGAGTAAAGCTCCCTCTACACTGTCCCATCAAACACTCCCAGGGCAGGTACAGGGTTAGATACAGAGTAAAGCTCCCTCTACACTGTCCCGTCAAACACTCCCAGGGCAGGTACAGGGTTAGATACAGAGTAAAGCTCCCTCTACACTGTCCCATCAAACACTCCCAGGGCAGGTACAGGGTTAGATACAGAGTAAAGCTCCCTCTACACTGTCCCATCAAACACTCCCAGGGCAGGTACAGGGTTAGATACAGAGTAAAGCTCCCTCTACACTGTCCCATCAAACACTCCCAGGGCAGGTACAGGGTTAGATACAGAGTAAAGCTCCCTCTACACTGTCCCGTCAAACACTCCCAGGGCAGGTACAGGGTTAGATACAGAGTAAAGCTCCCTCTACACTGTCCCATCAAACACTCCCAGGGCAGGTACAGGGTTAGATACAGAGTAAAGCTCCCTCTACACTGTCCCGTCAAATACTCCCAGGGCAGGTACAGGGTTAGATACAGAGTAAAGCTCCCTCTACACTGTCCCGTCAAACACTCCCAGGGCAGGTACAGGGTTAGATACAGAGTAAAGCTCCCTCTACACTGTCCCATCAAACACTCCCAGGGCAGGTACAGGGTTAGATACAGAGTAAAGCTCCCTCTACACTGTCCCATCAAACACTCCCAGGGCAGGTACAGGGTTAGATACAGAGTAAAGCTCCCTCTACACTGTCCCGTCAAACACTCCCAGGGCAGGTACAGGGTTAGATACAGAGTAAAGCTCCCTCTACACTGTCCCATCAAACACTCCCAGGGCAGGTACAGGGTTAGATACAGAGTAAAGCTCCCTCTACACTGTCCCATCAAACACTCCCAGGGCAGGTACAGGGTTAGATACAGAGTAAAGCTCCCTCTACACTGTCCCATCAAACACTCCCAGGGCAGGTACAGGGTTAGATACAGAGTAAAGCTCCCTCTACACTGTCCCGTCAAACACTCCCAGGGCAGGTACAGGGTTAGATACAGAGTAAAGCTCCCTCTACACTGTCCCATCAAACACTCCCAGGGCAGGTACAGGGTTAGATACAGAGTAAAGCTCCCTCTACACTTAGGGAGTTAGGAGTTAAACTAAAGAGTAGGACCTCAAAGGGAGTAATCTCAGGATTGCTACCAGTGCCACGGGCTAGTCAGAGTAGGAATGACAGGATAGCTAGGATGAATACGTGGCTTGAGAGATGGTGCAAGAGGGAGGGATTCAAATTCCTGGGCCATTGGAACCGGTTCTGGGGGAGGTGGGACCAGTACAAATTGGACGGTCTGCATCTGGGCAGGACTGGAACCAATGTCCGAGGGTGAGTGTTTGCCAGTGCTGTTGGGGAGGGTTTAAACTAATGTGGCAGGGGGATGGGAACCGATGCAGGAAGTCAGTGGGAAATAAAATGGTGACAGAAACAAAAGGCAGTAAGGGAGAGTGTACAGAACATGACCGGACAGATGGTCTGAGAAAGCAGGGCAAAGACCAAGGGAAGTCTAGATTAAACTGCATTTATTTCAATGCAAGAAGTCTGATGGGCAAGGCAGATGAACAAGGCAGAGAACTCCCCCCTGCTCTTCTTCCAATAGTGGCCGTGGGATCTTTTACGTCCACCCGAGAGGGGCAGACGGGGCCCTCGGTTTAACGTCTCATCCGAAAGACGGCACCTCCGACAGTGCAGCACTCCCTCAGTACTGGTCGACCGGGAGTGTCGGCCTGGATTATGGAGCGCGAGTCTCTGGAGTGGGGGCTCGAACCCACGACCTCTGACTCAGAGGTGAGAGTGAGTGCTTGCCTTTTCAAAGAAATTCCTCTTCATCTCAGTCCTAAATGGCCGACCCCTTATCCTGAGACTATGCCCCCTAGTTCTAGACTCTCCAGCCAAGAGAAACAACCTCTCAGCATCTACCCTGTCAAGCCCCCTCAGAATCTTAGATGTTTCAATGAGATCACCTCTCATTCTTCTAAACTCCAGAGAGTATGGGCCCATTCTACTCAATCTCTCCTCATAGGACAACCCTCTCATCCCAGGAATCAATCTAGTGAACCTTCGTTGCACCGCCTCTAAGGCAAGTATATCCTTCCTTAGATAAGGAGACCAAAACTGTACACAGTACTCCAGGTGTGGTCTCACCAAAGACCTGTAGGATTGCAGCAAGACTTCCTTACACTTGTACTCCAACCCCCTTGCAATAAAGGCCAACATACCACTGGGTCCCCTTCACCTGCCTGACTCGCAGTCACAACCTCCTGTCCCAGGCCATTGACCGATTCTAAAACCCTACCTAACCCAAGGGTTGCGACTGCCTCAGGGATCAGAGTGCCCAGGTATCTCTCCCCCACCGGAAGGCCCTTTCAGGGTTAAGTGCCACTCTCCGTTACAGCCGTACCCAGTCGATGGTTCCATAATACAACCGCCCAAACGCTTGGGGTTCAAACAGGTGCAACTCCGGTCCTCCGTGTCGTGACTCATCCCCAGGTTGTGGCCTAGTTCGTGGGCCACAGTCGACGCTACTCCCAGCACACTGACCGAGTGATCCTAGGACAAAAAGGAGAAAGTGGGTGAGCTTCCCGGCATCATCAGGTAACCAAAGCCCAGAGAACGTCGGCCCGGGTCGGCAGGGCTTAGCGACCAGCCCCCCCCAACATCCCATCCGAGGGTGTTCTGGGGCCTAACTGACCAACATCTTGCTACTTGCCCCTGTGCTCGCTGGCCAACATTGGCTCCCAGCCCGGCAAAGCCTCGATTTTAAAATTCCCATCCTCGTTTTCAAATCCCTCCATGGCCCTCGCCCCCCCTTCCCTATCTCCATAACCTCCTCCAGCCCCTACAACCCTCCGAGATCTCTGCGTTCCTGCAATTCTGGCCTCTTGTACATCCCCCGATTTCCATCGCTCCACCATTGGCGGCCGTGCCTTCAGCCGTCTGGGCCCTAAGCTCTGGAATTCCCTCCCTAAACCTCTCCGCCTCTCTTCCTTTAAGACACTCCTTACAACCACTTTTGGTCACCTGTCCTAATATCTCCTTATGTGGCTCGGTGTCAAATTTTGTCTGGTATCGCCCCTTGTGAAGCATCTTGGGGTCGTTTCACTATGTTAAAGGCGCTATATAAATGCAGGTTGATGAGTCTCCCTGTTGGGAGGTTTATCTGAAGCCCAATGGGAAGAATCCCAACCCAGCGTGACCGGGCCACCCCTCCAGGTCTCAATAGTGAGACAGGCCGGATGGTCAACAGTGCCCTGAAGTATCTCAGATCTGGGCTAACCGGAAAACCTACAAGGAATATCCCAGCGCAAATGGGCCAACTGTAGATGGGATTTGGAAAAACAACTTCACAATAAGGAATATTCTACCTCGTATCTTCTGTCCGCCGTCCTCCTTCCATTTTCCTCAAGGTGCTGAATCTCGTTTGAGAGATCGGGCTATTCGACCCTGAGGGGAATCACTGGTGTTTGTAGTGGGGGGGGGGGCGGTGGGGGAGGTGGAACCCCCTGCACCCCCGCCGATCTTCACCCACTTTCCAGCGGGAGCCTCCGGACAGCGGTCGGAAGATATTTTTTTCCTTTCCTCTCCGCGGCCCAAGAGGCCAAATTGCCGACTGAGATCAGCAAACTCAACGTGGTTAAGGGGACCTTCTGTCCCGTAGGGCTCGTTGGAAACTAAGCCATGCGTTCATCTACTGAGCCAAACAGGAGCAGTCAAGGACAACTACAAGATTAGAGAGGGCCACTTATGTCCTGGTGACAACGGCCACCATCGGCAGGTAAGAAATTATCTTCTGTGGGCATCCGACGTCAAGGAGGTCCAATGGACATGGGACAGGTCGCTGCGTCCAAACTTGCACACGCTTAAAAATTACCCCACTTGGAATGATAGAGCAAAGGAGGCGGCCATTCGGCCCATCGTGGCTCTTTGAAAGAGCTGTCCAATTAGCCCCACTCTCCCCCCTTCTCTTTCCCCCATAGCCCGGCAAATTTTTTTCCTTTTCAAGTATTTATCCAATTCCCCTTTTGAAAGTTACAATTGAATCGGCCCTTTCAGGCAGCGTATTCCAGATCAGAACAACTCGCTGCGTAAAATTCTCATCTCCCCCTCTGGTTCTTTCCCCAATTATCGTCAATCTGTGCCCTCTGGTTCCCGACCCTCCTGCCACTGGAAACAGTTTCTCCTTATTTACTCTATCAAAACCCCTTCATGATTTTGAGCACCTCGATTAAATCTCCCCTTAACCTTCTCTGCTCTGAGGAGAACAATCCCAGTCTCTCCAGGTAACTGGAGACCATTTTATTTTCATTCCAGATCCTTTGAGGCTATTCTTACCCCAGCGTTATTTGGGCCTCAGGCCTCGCAAGGCCTCACCCACCAACCCTCACCAAGTACAACTAACTCCCTCACCACATTGACTCCACCCGATCGATCCTTGGAACACATAGAGCCATGCGATGCCATGCCAACCGTGCCACCTTGAAACGAGCCCCCTCTGAAAGAAAAAGCCAAGAGATTACTCCTCTTTTCCTCCCCCCCCACTTTTCCTTCAGGCGCGTGGGCCTAGCATGGCTCAGTGGCATTTCTATCGTGCCTTTCATGGCCTCAGGATGTCCCAAAGCGCTTTACAGCCAATTAAGTACTTCTTGAAGTGTAGTCACTGTTGTGATGTAGGAAACGCGGCAGCCAATTTGCGCACAGCAAGATCCCACAAACCAGATCATTTTTTTAAGGTAAGGATAAAATTTGGGCCCAGCACACCGGGGAGAACTCCCCCGTCCCCTCTTCTTCCAATAGCGGCCGTGGGATCTTTTACGCCCACCCGAGAGGGGCAGACGGGGCCCTCGGTTTAACGTCTCGTCCGAGAGACGGCACCCCCCGACAGCGCGGCGCTCCCTCAGTACTGGCGCCGGGGAGGGTCGGCCTGGATTACGGGGCTCACGTCTCTGGAGCGGGTGGAGGGGCCGCGAGAGAGCGCTCCCCACTCACGGTCGAAGAGTTCAGTCAGGGACAGATGACAAGCTCGAGGGCGCTCAGATTCAACCCAAGAAACGGGTCGGGTTACATCACTTACATGACGAGCTGTGCGTTGTCATGGCGAAGCCTGGGGAGGAGCTCGGTCTCCCTCCATTTTAGAAACCGTTTCAACGTGTCACTGGGACTCTTGTCGATTTGGAAAGGATCTCCCGTATTCCAGACTTCGACACCGACTAACGCCACACGGATGTTGAGAGGCCTGTAAAACTGATTATAGCAAAGCCATTTTAGTGATGAAGCAACTTTATTTATTTTCTACATTAGGTTACAACTACCTGCATTTATATAGCGCCTTTAACGTCCCCAAGGAGCGATTATCAAACAAAATTTGACACCGAGCCACATAAGGAGATATTAGGACAGGTGACCAAAAGCTCGGTCAAAGAGGTAGGTTTTAAGGAGCGTCTTAAAAGGAGGAGAGAGAGGCGGAGAGGTTTAGGGAGGGAATTCCAGAGCTTAGGGCCCAGGCAGCTGAAGGCACGGCCGCCAATGGTGGAGCGATGGAAATCGGGGGATGCGCGAGAGGCCAGAATTGGAGGAGCGCAGAGATCTCGGAGGGTTGTAGGGGCTGGAGGAGGTTACAGAGATAAGGAGGGCCATGGAAGGGATTTGAAAACGAGGGTGAGAATTTTAAAATCGAGGCGTTCCCGGACCGGGAGCCAATGTCGGTCAGCGAGCACAGGGGGGGTGATGGGTGAACGGGACTCGGTGCGAGTTAGGATACGGGGGCAGCAGAGTTTTGGATGAGCTGAAGTTTAGAGGGTGGCAGATGGGAGGCCGGCCAGGAGAGGGTTGGGATAGTCGGGAGTCTGGAGGTAACAAAGGCACGGGTGAGGGTTTCAGCGGCAGATGAGCTGAGGCAGGGGGCGGAGACGGGCGATGTTACAGAGGTGGAAGTAGGCAGTCTTGGTGATGGAGCGGATATGGGGTCAGAAGCTCATCTCTCCGGCTGAGACAGCACGGAATTCTCCTTTCAAAAGAGCCGTGTAGACCCCGTGACTTTGTCCCTCAACCCCAGTGCTTAGCTCCACACAGAACGGTGACAGGACAGGAGACGACCATTCGGCCCATCGAGCCCGTGCTGGCTCGCACCTCCCGAGATCGGCACTGCTCCCCCCGCTAACGGCTCAACGGGTGAATGGATCCCCCTACAGGCCGGGAAGGTTCCAGTTAATCGATTCGAGTGCTGCGATTGGCCTGAAGCGTCCAGGGCGAGGGGGGGGGATTCGCCGGAAAACTAAACATCAGGCCGGGGCGCCTGCTCCCGCCCGCTATCCAGGGGGGCTCATACCGTAAAAGCGCACAGCGCGCGAACGAGCCCGTGATCAGACTCGCCGGTGAGGTCTTCCACAGTCGAATAGCCGTGGAGAGTGGAAAGGGGGAGGGTGGGGGGAGGATGATGAAGATAAGGGGGAAAAGAGGCTGTATCTCCAGATCAGGCTACCAGGAGATCGAGCACGGGCAGGACCAAGGGCCACTCGTGCACAGACTGGTTTAAAAGGTTCTGTCCTCACCGAGTCCACCTGATTCGCTATTTCCAACATTCGAGTTTGGATAGTCTTGAGGTTGTACCTGTTGTCTCGAAACTGCGGGAGAAGAGGAGGGGGGAGAAAATAATTAAAATACAATTTACAGCATCCGAAACGGCCCCCCTCCCTCCCCAGGCTCACTGACTCGGGGCCGAGTCTACAGTCCCTCCCCGACCTATACTGAAACGGCTCCCCTAAAAAGGAAGAATTTGCATTTCTCTAGCGCCTCAGGACGTCCCAAAGCCCCTGACAACCAAAGACATTTTGAAGTGCAGTCACTGTTGTGATGTAGGAAACGCGGCAGCCAATTTGCGCACAGCAAGATCCCACAAACAGCAATGTGATCATGACCCGGATCATCTGTTTTTTTTTTTTAAGTGATGTCGGTCGAGGGATAAATATCGGCCCCAGGACACCGGGGAGAACTCCCCCCTGCTCTTCTTCCAATGGTGGCCGGGGGATCTTTTACGTCCACCCGAGGGGGGCAGAGGGGGGCCTCGGTCACCTCCGACACGAGAGACTAGCCTTCTTCTCTGAACCAAGTCTCGGTGACCAGACATGGGCCTTGTAGTCTCCAGTACAACATCCGGTTTCGGCAGGACTTCCTCCGATTTGTGCTCCACTCATCTCGCTACATTGGCTTGCCCCACCTCCCGCAGTGGCTGATGCACCGAGTCGGCCAACTTACCTCTTTGTTGTCAGCGACCATCACCAGCTCAATGTACTTGGTTTCTGATAGGATGTCTCTTTTCCACTGAGAAAAGAACAAATTAGATCTTTAAAGATAGAGTTTCAAGCCATTTCGAGGTAGGTAATAAACTAGATCTCTGCTCAGCTGAATAGGTCAGCAATTTCAGAAAGGAACAGAAGAAATATCAATAAGAAAAGGCCATTTGGTCCATCGAAGCCCATCCCTCCAGTCCCCCAACTCTCCCATCGAAGCCCATCCCCCAACTCTCCCATCGAAGCCCATCCCTCCAGTCCCCTAACTCCCTCATCGAATCCCATCCCTACAGTCCCCTAACTCCCCCATCGAAGCCCATCCCTCCAGTCCCCTAACTCTCCCATCGAATCCCATCCCTCCAGTCCCCTAACTCCCCCATCGAAGCCCATCCCTCCAGTCCCCCAACTCTCCCATCGAATCCCATCCCTCCAGTCCCCCAACTCTCCCATCGAATCCCCTCCCTCCAGTCCCCTAACTCTCCCATCGAAGCCCCTCCCTCCAGTCCCCTAACTCCCCCATCGAATCCCATCCCTCCAGTCCCCCAACTCTCCCATCGAATCCCCTCCCTCCAGTCCCCTAACTCTCCCATCGAAGCCCCTCCCTCCAGTCCCCTAACTCCCCCATCGAATCCCATCCCTCCAGTCCCCCAACTCCCCCATCGAAGCCCCTCCCTCCAGTCCCCTAACTCCCCCATCGAAGCCCATCCCTCCAGTCCCCTAACTCTCCCATCGAATCCCATCCCTCCAGTCCCCTAACTCTCCCATCGAATCCCATCCCTCCAGTCCCCTAACCCTCCCATCGAAGCCCATCCCTCCAGTCCCCTAACTCCCCCATCGAAGCCCATCCCTCCAGTCCCCTAACTCTCCCATTGAAGCCCATCCCTCCAGTCCCCTAACCCTCCCATTGAAGCCCATCCCTCCAGTCCCCCAATATAACATCTGTCTACAGTCAAGGTCATTCCTGTTATAAATTGGATGGCCAGGTGGTGAAGCATAGAATTCTGGAGCCTGGTCTTCAGTTGCTTCCAAGCCTTTATTCACAGAGTTCCACATTACACCCACACCACAGATCAGCGCTCTTATAGATAAGAGAGTTCCCAATTGATACCCACCACCTGAATACAATTAGCACTATTTGGCATCAATCACATGAATACAATTAACAATACCCTGTGACGACGTAACTCCTCCTCCTGATGATGCACAGAATGTTCCAGAGACTGGTGACTGACGGCACACCGTTTCCCATGAAAGTGGACGGGCTGGATCCTGTAGATAAGGTGCACATCGTTCGTGTCCCCAGAAAGGGGCTCGATCCCATAACTTTGGTTTCTAGTCAACACGATTAGGCCCCTGTGGCAAAGGGAAGCATTGAGTCAGCTCTCGATACAAGCCAATCAGGTCTCGACTCATGCATCAGCTTTTCTCATAAGAAATTACAGCACAGAGGGCGGCCGTTCGGCCCATCGTTCTTGTGCTAGCTCTTCAGCTGAATCAATCTAATCCGATCCCGTTTCCTGCCCTATCTTGGGAACAGGAGGAGGCCATTCAGCCCCTCGTGCCCGCTCCGCCATTTGATAAAATCATGGCTGATCTGAGATCTAACTCCATATACCCGCCTTTGGCCCATATCCCTTGGAGGGATGGGATTCGATGGGAGAGTTAGGGGACTGGAGGGATGGGATTCGATGGGAGAGTTAGGGGACTGGAGGGATGGGATTCGATGGGAGAGTTAGGGGACTGGAGGGATGGGATTCGATGGGAGAGTTAGGGGACTGGAGGGATGGGCTTCGATGGGAGAGTTAGGGGACTGGAGGGATGGGATTCGATGGGAGAGTTAGGGGACTGGAGGGATGGGATTCGATGGGGGAGTTAGGGGACTGGAGGGATGGGCTTCGATGGGAGAGTTAGGGGACTGGAGGGATGGGATTCGATGGGAGAGTTAGGGGACTGGAGGGATGGGATTCGATGGGGGAGTTAGGGGACTGGAGGGATGGGCTTCGATGGGAGAGTTAGGGGACTGGAGGGATGGGATTCGATGGGAGAGTTAGGGGACTGGAGGGATGGGATTCGATGGGAGAGTTGGGGGACTGGAGGGATGGGATTCGATGGGAGAGTTAGGGGACTGGAGGGATGGGATTCGATGGGAGAGTTAGGGGACTGGAGGGATGGGATTCAATGGGAGAGTTAGGGGACTGGAGGGATGGGATTCGATGGGAGAGTTAGGGGACTGGAGGGATGGGATTCAAAGGACCAAATGGCCAAAAAGCTATCGATCTCAGATTTAAATTTAGCAATTGAGCTAGTATCAATTGCCGTTTGCGGAAGAGAGTTCCAAACTTCTACCACCCTTTGTGTGTAGAAATGTTTTCTAATCTCGCTCCTGAAAGGTCTGGCTCTAATTTTTAGACTGTGCCCCCTACTCCTAGAATCCCCAACCAGCGGAAATAGTTTCTCTCTATCCACCCTATCCGTTCCCCTTAATATCTTCGGCCAATAACTCACCAAAGTCCTTTCTAAATGACGTACGAGTCTCGAACGCTGTAACTGCTTGTGGCCAATGTTCTAAGAATCTTCTGTGTAGAAACATTTTGACCCCCACCCCAAGTTAATCAATAGAGAGAAACTTTTTCCCCGCTGGTGGGGGGAGTCCAGGACAAGGGGGCATAACCTTAAAATCAGAGCCAGGGCCATTCAGGAGAAAAGTTGGGAAACATTTCTTCACACAAAGGGTGGTAGAACACTCTCCCACAAAAAGAAGTAGATGCTAGCTCTATTAATCATTTTAAATCTGGGAGCGATAGATTTTTGTCAGCCAAGGTGGGTGGATGGAGTTAGGATACAGATCAGCTATGATCGCATTGAATGGCGGAACAGGCTCGAGGGGCTGAGTGGCCTCCTCCTGTTCCCATGTTGCACTGGTACAGTAGGGGGCGCTTCGGAGTAGCGGCCGTGGCTGGTTGTGGGGGCAGTGTCGTCCAGTACGTTAGCTGCGATCCAGGTGTGGCTCATTGAGAATCCAGGTGTGGCTCATTGAGAATCCAGGTGTGGCTAATGACACTTCTGATCAGCAAAAAAGAGCAATAAACATCATCGTTGGACATGCAATCTCGCTATTCATTCGCACAGATTATGCATGTGAATCATAGAAGGAGGCCATTCGGCCCATCGGGCCTGTGCTGGCTCTTTGAAAGAGCTGTCCAATTAGTCCCACTCCCCCCACAGCCCTGTAAATTTTTCTCCTTCAAGTATTTATCCAATTCCCCTTTTGAAAGTTATTATTGAATCTGCTTCCACCGCCCTTTCAGGCAGCGCATTCCAGATCAGAACAACTCGCTGCGTAAAAAAAATTCTCCTCATCTCCCCCTCTGGTTCTTTCCCCAATTATCTTCAATCTGCGTCCTCTGGTTCCCGACCCTCCTGCCACTGGAAACAGTTTCTCCTTATTTACTCTATCAAAACCCTTCATGATTTTGAACACCTCGATTAAATCTCCCCTTAACCTTCTCTGCTCTAAGGAGAACAATCCCAGCTTCTCCAGTCTCTCCACATAACTGAAGTCCCTCATCCCTGGTACCATTCTAGTAAATCTCCTCTGCACCCTCTCCAAGGCCTTGACATCCTTCCTAAAGTGCGGTGCCCAGAATTGGACACAATTCTCCAGCTGAGGCCTAACCAGTGTTTTATAAAGGTTTAACATAATTTCCTTGCTTTTGTACTCTGTGCCTCTGTTTATAATCCCAGGATCCCATGTGCTTTTTTAACAGCCTTCTCAACTTGTCCTGCCACCTTCAAAGATTTGTGTACATTCACCCCCAGGTCTCTCTGTTCCTGCACCCCCTTTAAAATTGTACCATTTAGTTTATATTACCTCTCCTCATTCTTCCTACCAAAATGTATCACTTCACGCGTCTCTGCGTTAAATTTCATCTGCCGTGTGTCTGCCCATTTCACCAGTCTGTCGATGTCCTCCTGAAGTCTGCTACTGTCCTCCTCGCTGGTTTACTATTTTTCCGAGTTTCGTGTCAGCTGCAAACTTTGACCCGGACGCACAGGGCATAATTTCATTGATATGTCAAAAAGAGGTGAACTTTAACCTTTTATGGTGCGTTGATTGGTAAGAGGGCGAGAGGCAAAGCAGAGTGTGCGAGTGGCTTTTTTTTTGTTGTTTTGATCGTTGTGGCTGGTTTCCTTCCCTGGTCAGCGGGAGATGTTTGTTAAGTAAATATACACACGGGGAGTACATTCACCTGGAATTCGTGCGAGGCCTTTTTCTACTCAAATTAGGCCATGTGGCTAAAACGGTGTCGCCGTAGCAACGCCTGTGGCCAGTCGATGATTTGTATTGGAGTAGAGGCGGCTTTACTCTGGACGTGTTGGGGAGCACAAGGTGAGACATTCAGGGCCTCGGGATGGACTCCCCACCCCCCCAACCCCCCCCCCGACAATTAGTATAAAATCTCCACCCCCTCCCAAACAAGAGACGGATCATAAGAACGTAAGAAATAGGAGCAGGAGTAGGCCAATCGGCCCCTCGAGCCTGCTCCGCCATTCAATAAGATCATGGCTGATCTGATCCTAACCTCAAATCTAAATTCATGTCCAATTTCCTGCCCGCTCCCCGTAACCCCTAATTCCCTTTACTTCTAGGAAACTGTCCATTTCTGTTTTAAATTTATTTAATGATGTAGCTTCCTGGGGCAGCAAATTCCACAGACCCACCACCCTCTGAGTGAAGAAGTTTCTCCTCATCTCAGTTTTGAAAGAGCAGCCCCTTATTCTAAGATTATGCCCCCTCGTTCTAGTTTCACCCATCCTTGGGAACATCCTTACTGCATCCACCCGATCAAGACCCTTCACAATCTTATATGTTTCAATAAGATCGCCTCTCATTCTTCTGAACTCCAATGAGTAGAGTCCCAATCTACTCAACCTCTCCTCATATGTCCGCCCCCTCATCCCCAGGATTAACCGAGTGAACCTTCTTTGCACTGCCTCGAGAGCAAGTATGTCTTTTCTTAAGTATGGAGACCAAAACTGTATGCAGTATTCCAGGTACGGTCTCACCAATACCTTATATAACTGCAGCAATACCTCCCTGTTTTTATATTCTATCCCCCTAGCAATAAAAGCCAACATTCCGTTGGCCTTCTTGATCACCCGCTGCACCTGCAAACTAACTTTTTGATGTTCTTGCACTAGGACCCCCAGATCCCTTTGCACTGCAGTACTTTCCAGTTTCTCGCCATTAAGATAATAACTTGCTCTCCGATTTTTCCTGCCAAAGTGCATAACCTCACATTTCCCAATATTGTATCGCATCAATTCAGATCAAGAGGAATTTGGAGAGAGAGAGAGAGAGGTAGCGTGCACAGGTACCTACCTCAGGCCTGAACAGACGCTGACACTGACCCGAGAATTGGGGCGGCCCTGGACTCGACCGTGATAATAGCAGTTGCTCTGAAACAAACCAGAAGGATATGAATCCCCAAAACAGCCAGAACAGGTACTTCGCACCGATACTAGCCCCCGTAACGTATACAGAGCGGGGCGGGCGGGGGACAGTCCCCGTAATGTACTTCAATCAGAGGGCAGCGCCTCTGACAACGCAGCAACCCCTCGGCGGGTCAGCCTAAATGACATGCTCAAAGTCTGGAGTAGCACTCGGTACCAGAAACCTCTGACTCAGAGTCAACAATTCCCGCAGGCCCATCAAGTCCAGATGATACCGGGGGCTTCGAGGGTTAAATTATGAGGCCAGGTTGCACAAACGAGGCTTGTATTCCCTCGAGTGTTAGGGGTGATCTGATCGAGGTGTTTAAGATGATTAAAGGATTTGATAGGGTCGATCGAGAGAAACTATTTCCTCTGGTGGGGGGAGTCCAGAACAAGGGGGCAGAACCTTAAAATTAGAGCCAGGCCGTTCAGGGGTGATGTCACTTCTTCACACAAAGGGGAGTGGAAATCTGGAACTCTGTCCCCCCAAAAAAAGCTGTTGAGGCCGAGGGCCAATTGGAGCTTTCAAGGCTGAGATTGATAGATTTTTGTTGGGCAAGGGTCTCGAGGAATATGGAGCAAAGGCGGGCAAATGGGGTCGAGATACAAAGCAGCCATGATAAGAACATTAGAACGAGGAGCAGGAGGAGGCCATTCGGCCCCTCGAGCCTGCTCCGCCATTCAATAAGATTATGGCTGATCTTCGACCTCAACTCCACTTTCCCGCCCGATCCCCATATCCCTCGATTCCCTTAGTGTCCAAATAGCCATCGATCTCAGTCTTGAATGGTCTAACTGAACGGCGGAACAGGCTCGAGGGGCTGAATGGCCTCCCAATGGTCCGAAGTCCATCCCTGTTCCATGGATGATTGATTCCCACTATCTCACCATATCCCTCAATCCAGAGGTCCACCCAATGGCCCCAAGGCATAACCTCAACCCGAAACTCCCAACACTCTCTGGATGAAAAAGTGCTCATCAGGACTTTGCTCCTTCGTCCCCACTTCCTAACGGTCGGCTCGTCTCCAGTGTGGTTTGAACCCTTCCCGCGGTGAACAATTTGGCGTTTGGTCTCCTTACCGGTTTGCTGTCCTCTTCTGTGATCAAGGTTTGATTGGGTAGATAGTACATCAGCCGATGTGCGCCAGAAAGGAGTTTCCTAATGCAAACACAGAGCGAGAGAAATAAGAGTCATTAAAAAACCCATTCACCATCAGGGAACCAATCCTTCCTACACAATAGGCCAGCAAGTTATACACATACAAGGGTTTATCTTCATGTCATTAGGGACCAGGGCTCCAGAGACACACAACCTCCACGCCCCATTAAGGGTCATTTCAGCCAATGGACGTCATCTGTTTCCAAAGACCTGGCAACGAAGTGGGGAGGGGGGAGGGGAGGGGGGGGGGGGGGGGGGGAGGGAAATAGCTGGCGTAGATCTTGGGACCACCTCAAGAGAGAAAACACCCTCTCTCTTCCCCCTCCTCCAGGACCAATGACAGCACCGGTGCTGGACGTGCCGTCTTTCGGATGAGACGTTAAACCGAGGCCCCTCTGAGGTGGACGTAAAAGATCCCACGGGCCGCTATTGGAAGAAGAGCAGAGGGGAGTTCTCCCCGGTGTCCTGGGGCCGATATTTATCCCTCAACCAACATCACTAAAAAAAAAATTATCTGGTCATTATCACGTTGCTGTTTGTGGGATCTTGCTGTGCGCAAATTGGCTGCCGCGTTTCCTACATCACAACAGTGACTACGCTTCAGAAGCAATTCATGGCTGCAAAGCGTCTCGGGACGTCCCGAGGCCGTGAAAGGCGCGATAGAAATACAAGTAACAATCAGCTGGATTTCAGAAGGGGCCAAAAACGGGAAAGATCGTGTTGGAGAAAGATCAAGGGCTCCGGGAAGCAGCCGATCGCGGAGGGGCCTGCGCGTCACGTCCGAGGAATCTGCAGCCGACACTCACTCATTTTGTTCCAGTTCCAATATCAGTTGGCTCCCTTCAGCCCGCACCACACACAGCAACTGGGGAGGGGGGTCGTCCTGTTCACGGGAGAATATAGAAAAATATAGACAAATTAATAAGAAGAAAGCAGCTTTGCTACAAAGACCCATCTCGACAAACATTTGTCGCTCTTCAAGGTAAAAGATTTTGGGGAATTGTCCCATCAAACACTCCCAGGGCAGGTACAGGGTTAGATACAGAGTAAAGCTCCCTCTACACTGTCCCGTCAAACACTCCCAGGGCAGGTACAGGGTTAGATACAGAGTAAAGCTCCCTCTACACTGTCCCATCAAACACTCCCGGGGCAGGTACAGGGTTAGATACAGAGTAAAGCTCCCTCTACACTGTCCCGTCAAACACTCCCAGGGCAGGTACAGGGTTAGATACAGAGTAAAGCTCCCTCTACACTGTCCCGTCAAACACTCCCAGGGCAGGTACAGGGTTAGATACAGAGTAAAGCTCCCTCTACACTGTCCCGTCAAACGCTCCCAGGGCAGGTACAGGGTTAGATACAGAGTAAAGCTCCCTCTACACTGTCCCGTCAAACACTCCCAGGGCAGGTACAGGGTTAGATACAGAGTAAAGCTCCCTCTACACTGTCCCGTCAAACACTCCCAGGGCAGGTACAGGGTTAGATACAGAGTAAAGCTCCCTCTACACTGTCCCGTCAAACACTCCCAGGGCAGGTACAGGGTTAGATACAGAGTAAAGCTCCCTCTACACTGTCCCATCAAACACTCCCGGGGCAGGTACAGGGTTAGATACAGAGTAAAGCTCCCTCTACACTGTCCCGTCAAACACTCCCAGGGCAGGTACAGGGTTAGATACAGAGTAAAGCTCCCTCTACACTGTCCCGTCAAACACTCCCAGGGCAGGTACAGGGTTAGATACAGAGTAAAGCTCCCTCTACACTGTCCCGTCAAACGCTCCCAGGGCAGGTACAGGGTTAGATACAGAGTAAAGCTCCCTCTACACTGTCCCATCAAACACTCCCAGGGCAGGTACAGGGTTAGATACAGAGTAAAGCTCCCTCTACACTGTCCCATCAAACACTCCCGGGGCAGGTACAGGGTTAGATACAGAGTAAAGCTCCCTCTACTCTGTCCCATCAAACACTCCCAGGGCAGGTACAGCACGGGTTAGATACAGAGTAAAGCTGTCGGAGCGTTCACCTGTCAGACTGTTGATCTTTCCACAATTTCATCCTATTCTCCGAGGGAAGAGAGCGAAGATACAGAAACGACAATTGTTACACCACACCCTTTATATACAGAAACCCTCCCTAGTTTTTCCTGTCCTGATGGCACAGATTCTTGCTGTAGTACGGACACTGACCACCCACCCACCCACCTCCCCTCCCGCCATCACCCCTCTCCCACGTGGCCATTCCTCATCAACGAGCTCAGACAGTGACGGTTGGCGGGCTATTCAACCGCAGAAGCCATCACGGGCACGTCCAATTGCGCCCTCCCACGCTCGGAGTACAAGGGGGCAACGGGTGGCAGCCCTCCCTAACCCATGGGCGCCAGCGCCAACTGCGCCGAGCCGAGAGCAGCTAACTCGGCGGGTGCCAGCATAGAACCCACGACCCCCTGGCCTGTGGGGCTCAGTAGCACGCTGGGCGCTGCCAATTCCCAGCCGACGCGCCCATGGGCGCAGAACGCACGGTGTAACTTTAACAGGTTACGTGTGGCTTGTGGGTTTATTCCCATCAAATGCCAAGTCCCAGCAAAGGCGAACTTTAACCTCGGACAGACTGACCGTCCGTCAACATCTGGGGAAATTTTCACCAGACAGGGTTCCCGTCTGTCGCAGCTGGGAGGAAGTCTTAATCTTTTTTTTTTATTATTCGTTCATGGGATGTGGGCGTCGCTGGCGAGGCCGGCATTTATTGCCCATCCCTAATTGCCCCTTGAGAAGGTGGTGGTGAGCCGCCTTCTTGAACCGCTGCAGTCCATGTGGTGACGGTTCTCCCACAGTGCTGTTAGGAAGGGAGTTCCAGGATTTTGACCCAGCGACGATGAAGGAACGGCCGAGATATTTCCAAGTCGGGATGGTGTGCGACTCGGAGGGGAACGTGCAGGTGGTGTTGTTCCCATGTGCCTGCTGCCCTTGTCCTTCTAGGTGGTAGAGGTCGCGGGTTCGGGAGGTGCCGAAGAAGCCTTGGCGAGTTATCACGGGGGCAAACTCTCGCTTTCCATTTCTGGATTTCTCTCGTGTCCTCCTATCCCACGGCGCCCGGCCCTGGGGGTGGGAGGGGGTTGCCTCACCATTCTGACAGCCCTCACAAGAACTCTCCATGATCCCGCCTTCCAGCTAACGAGCAGAACAGACCTCGTCTGGCGGGATGGTTAATTATTTGGCTTCCTTCACCAGCCCACGTCCCGAAGCCAATGGTTCAGCGATCCCACCTTTTCCTGTTTGGAACGCACAGAGGTCTTGGTAGACCCTTGGCTGGAGGGGTCACGGCATAAATCTACCCACAGGGCCCGGACAACCCCCGAGCTTTATTTATTTACTGCCTTCTTTTGATTTAAAAGATCCTCAGTTGGCTCCAACTGTCTTCCTGTCACCTCTCCCAACCATTCAGACCCCGATTGAAGAACGTTAGAATCTTACAGCAACAGAAGGAGGCCATTCGGCCCATCGTGCCCATACCAGCTCTTTGAAAGAGCTCTCCAATTAGTCCCACTCTTTCCCCACAGCCCTGCAAATTTTCTCCCCTTCAAGTATTTATCCAATTCCCTTTTGAAAGTCACTATCGAATCTGCTTCCACCGCCCTTTCAGGCAGCGCATTCCAGATCAGAACAACTCGCTGCGTTAAAAAGGAGCAATTTTTTTTTCTTCAAAAAACGCCCCTATGATTTCTCTCCCGGGTGCTGCTGGCAGCGGTCTCCTGAAGATTAATCTTCAATTCCTGGAGACTCCAGGGCCAATCCTGGAGGGTTGGCGACCCCTAGCTCCAGGAAACATGCAGAGGTCAAGAGAGGCCGCTGAAGTGTTTGAACAGTCTTTTTACACGGAGAAATAGGCCACCTCTAGCTTAACTTAACTTATTCCCAGGCAAGTGGCTTGCCCTGTCTTGACTCTCTCAATTTTCGGACCGAAAGGGAATGGGATTCTACCACGTCTAACCAGTCGGGCCTACGTGCAACTCCACTCCCATGCTAAGCGATTGTCTTGAGGCCTTTTCAGAGCCAATCTCTATGGCAACCAGGGAGGGGCAATACAAAGAAGGAACTTGGATCAAAAATCTAGCCTTTCGTGTCCCAAAACACTTCACAGCCTATGAATCACTTCTGAAGTGCAGCCAATGTTGCTTTACAGAAAAACGCAGCAGCAGCCCAACTGTGCACAGCAAGATCCCACAAACAGCAGCGGGATAAACGGCCACTGCTTTGAAGTGGTGTTGGTCGAGGGATTAGCGCTGCCCAGAAGAAGTCCCCAACTCTTTCGAATAGAGGCCGTGGGGTCTTCTACGTCCACCCGAGGGGGCCTCGGTTAAGAACATAAGAAATAGGAGCAGGAGTAGGTTCAATCGGCCCCTCGAGCCTGCTCCGAAAACGTCTCGTCTGAAAGACGGCGCCTCAGACGGTGCGGCACTCCCTCAGTAGTGGCACCGGGAGTGTCCGGCCTGGATTACGGTCTCAAACCTCTAGAGTGGGGCTCGAACCCACGACCTCCAGACTCAGACGGGTAGATTGTCAGAGGAAGTGGCTGATGAAGAGATAGGGAGTTCCAGAGTTTTGGAATCCTGGGAATAACATGCGTTGGAGATGCGAATGGTCTGCGTTTCAGCACAGCGAGGTTGGAGGAACGTCACTAAAAACAATAATTATCTGGCCGTTAACTCATTGCTGCGTGTGGGATCTTGCTGTGCACAAATTGGCTGCCGCCTTTCCGACATTACAACAGTGGCCACACTTCAAAAAAGCAGGGAAGTTATGCTAACCCCTTATAAAATCACTGGTTGGGCCTCAGCTGGAGTATTGTGGCCAATTCTGGGCACCGCACGTTAGGGAGGACGTCAAGGCCTCGGAGAGGGGGCAGGGGAGATTTACCAGAATGGTACCAGGGATGAGGGACTTCAGTTACGTGGAGAAGCTGGGGTTGCTCTCCAGAGAAGGTTAAGGGGAGATTTAATCGAGGGGTTCAAAATCATGAAGGGGGTTTTGATGGAGTAAATAAGGAGAAACTGTTTCCAGTGGCAGGAGGGTCGGGAACCAGAGGACACAGATTGAAGGTGATCGGCAAAAGAACCAGAGGGGGGAGATGAGGAAACGTTTATTTACGCAGCGAGTTAAGACCATAAGAGATAGAAGCAGGAGCAGGCCATTCGGCCCCTCGAGCCTGCTCCGCAGGCTGATCTGATTTTTACCTCAACTCCACTTTCCCCGCCCTTTCCCCATATCCTTTGACCCCCTCGCTGATCAAAAATGTGTCTAACTCGGCCTTGAATGGATTCAATGACTCGGCCTCCACCGCTTTTTGGGGGAAAGAATTCCAAAAGATTGACGGCCCTCTGGGAGAAGAGATTCCTGTTAGGACGATCTGGAATGCGCTGCCTGAGAGGGTGATTCAATAGTAACCTTCAAAAGGGAATTAGGCAAACACGTGAAAGGGAAAAAAATCGGCAGGGATAAGGGAAAGAACAGGGAGATAGTGAGACTAATTGGAGAGCACTTTCCGAGAGCCGGCACAGGCACGATGGGCCGAATGGCCTCATCCTGTGCTGTTCGCCCAATTTTTAAACACACGATGATACACAACGCAATTAGAAGATCGGATTACAGGGGTTCCACGGCTGGTCTGTGAGGCAGTGTTTGCCGATTAAAGGGGAGCTTCACAAGATGATTGAGAAAGTTGGGAAATAAAATATCAGGCTCCACTCGCTAGATCGCAACAAGGCCTCATTCACAAGGAACAGCCCTTCCTCTGTACAGAACATTCCAGAATTCCCAAGGCGCCCAGCTCTCTCAGACAGGTGACGGACTGGTGTGATGCAGCACACGGAGTTCCACCAAAAACTGGCCTCGGAGAGGGGGCAGAGGAGATTTACCAGAATGGGACCAGGGATGAGGGACTTCAGTTATGCGGAGAGACTGGAGAAGCTGGGGTTGTTCTCCTCAGAGCAGAGAAGGTTAAGGGGAGATTTAATCGAGGTGTTCAAAATCATGAGGGGTTTTGAGAGAGTAAATAAGGAGAAACTGTTTCCAGTGGCAGGAGGGTCGGGAACCAGAGGACGCAGATTTAAAATAATTGGCAAAAGAGCCAGAGGGGGAGATGAGGAGAATTTTTTTTACGCAGCGAGTTGTTCTGATCTGGAACTCGCTGCCTGAAAGGGCGGTGGAAGCAGATTCAATAGTAACTTTCAAAAGGGGAATCGGATAAATACTTGAAGGGGAGAAAATTACGGGGCTGTGGGGGAAAGAGCAGGGGGGAAGAGTGGGACTAATTGGACAGCTCTTTCAAAGAGCCGGCACAGGCCCGATGGGCCGAACGGCCTCCTTCTGCACTGTAAAATTCGGCGCTGCTCCCCGTCGGGCCAGATGGGGCTGACACGGCCGACGGGAGATTCTGGTGAAGACAGGGACTATTCCACCAGGGGGAGAATCGAAGGGGAGACAGGGCAGCAGGGAAGTGAACAGCTGGAACGCGTTTGATCTAAGCAAGCACAAGTTACTCAGCAACTGGCTTCTATGAGTTACTAACTCCCAATTAAATAATAGACAAGATGGGACAAGACCATCGCAGTTCATCTGGTCTGCCCCAGAGCTCAAAACCAGAACAGCCAGTTCACCATCGATATACTGCACCTCCAGTGATCTTCTGACCAAATACCTGTTTGAGTCCCTCTTATAGTTACAGCCTGTGTCGTAATATTCCCAACATTCCCCTCCGTGTACAGTAATTCCATCCGCTCCGTCCATTCCCCTCCCGTGTACAGTAATTCTCTCCGATCCGTCCATTCCCCTCCCGTGTACAGTAATTCTCTCCAATCCGTCCATTCCCCTCCCGTGTACAGTAATTCTCTCCAATCCGTCCATTCCCCTCCCGTGTACAGTAATTCTCTCCAATCCGTCCATTCCCCTCCCGTGTACAGTAATTCTCTCCAATCCGTCCATTCCCCTCCCGTGTACAGTAATTCTCTCCAATCCGTCCATTCCCCTCCCGTGTACAGTAATTCTCTCCAATCCGTCCATTCCCCTCCCGTGTACAGTAATTCTCTCCAATCTGTCCATTCCCCTCCCGTGTACAGTAATTCTCCAATCCGTCCATTCCCCTCCCATGTACAGTAATTCTCCAATCCGTCCATTCCCCTCCCGTGTACAGTAATTCTCTCTAATCCGTCCATTCCCCTCCCGTGTACAGTAATTCTCCGTCCATTCCCCTCCCGTGTACAGTAATTCTCTCCAATCTGTCCATTCCCCTCTGTCCCGTACAATAGTAAACAGTTTATCAAGGTCCAACTTGTGAAAGGATCGACATTTTGATAGCAGCTTTCACAACTACAGGACGTCCCACAGCACTTTAGCCAATGAACTATTTTTGAAGTGCAGTCACTATTTTAATGTAGGAAAGATGGCACAGCAAGATCCCACAAACAGCAACGTGATAATGACCAAATAATCTGGTTTTGACGGATAAAAATCGAACCAGGACCCTGGGGAGAACTCCCCCCTGCTCTTCTTCAAAATAACGGCCCGTGGGATCTTTTACGTCCACCTGAGAGGGGCAGATGGTTTAACGTCTCATCCAAAAGACGGCACCTCCGACAGTGCAGCACTCCCTCAGTACTGGCACTGGGAGTGTCGGCCTGGATTATGGGCTCGAGTCTCTGGAGTGGGGGCTCGAACCCACGACCTTCTGATTCAGAGTACCCTTAAGTATCTTGAATACTCTCTCAATCTTCTCTGGTTACAATAAACTCCACTTCTGCTGTCTCAAGTTGTAGCGGAGATATCAAAATCCAGGTATCTTATGGGTACCACTCTGATGCCCCTTTCCAGTGCCATGATGCCAATCTCATAACATGATGCCCAGAATTGGACGTGACCACTGAGGTGGAGATAACCCAATGCCCTGCGGAGGCTCAATATCGCACCCCATGATTTCCGTTCCATTTCACGGACCACACAACCCCAGGTCCCCATCTGCCCCTCTCAGGTGGACGTAAAAGATCCCACGGCCACTGTTTTGAAGAAGAGCAGGGGGGAGTTCTCCCCGGCGCCCTGGGGGCCGATATTTATCCCTCGACCAACATCGCTTAAAAAAAAACCAGAAGATCTGGGTCATTATCACATCGCTGCTTGTGGGATCTTGCTGTGCGCAAATTGGCTGCCGCGTTTCCTACATTACAACAGCGACCGCACTTCGAAAAGTGCTTCATCGGCCGTAAGGCGCTTTAGGACGTCCTGAGGTCGTGACGAGGGCGGTAGAAATGGTCCCAAAATGCATCACCATCTAGTCAAGAGGAAAGGACACTTGACTCACCTGCAGCGATTGGTCTAATCTGTGCTGCTCCTCACCCAAGATGACGTAGGGAATTGTTTCCTCACAGTGGATCAGCCTGCGCCTCTGGGCAATTTGGCTTTCCTGCACAGCTAGAAAAAGCACAGAGACACGGGTCGGAGCTGGAAGAAATCTTACGAACCAGTACCAGGAGGGGTCCTACTCAAATGAGCCAAACTACAAGTCATTCTAGAAGAATTTTCAGTTATATCAACAACAACCTGCATTTATATAGCGCCTTTAACGTAGTAAAACCTCCCTAAGGCGCTTCCCAGGAGCGATTATCAGACAAAATTTGACACCGAGCCACATAAGGAGATATTAGGACAGGTGACCAAAAGCTTGGCCAAAGAGGTAGGTTTTAAGGAGCGTCTTAAAAAGGAGGAGAGAGAGAGAGGCGGAGAGGTTTAGGGAGGGAATTCCAGAGCTTAGGGCCCAGGCGGCTGAAGGCACGGCCGCCAATGGTGGGGCGATGGAAATCGGGGGATGGGCAAGAGGCCAGAATTGGAGGAGCGCAGAGATCTCGGAGGGTTGGAGAAGGTTACAGAGATAGGGAGGGGGGGGCGAGGGCCATGGAGGGGATTTGAACACAAGGATGAGAATCTTAAAATCGAGGCGTTCCCGGACCGGGAGCCAATGTAGGTCAGCGAGCACAGGGGGGGGTGATGGGTGAACGGGACTCGGTGCGAGTTAGGATACGGGGGGGGCAGAGTTTTGGATGAGCTCAAGTTTACGGAGGGTGGAAGATGGGAGGCCGGGCAGGAGAGGGTTGGAATAGTCCAGTCTGGAGGTAACAGAGGGACGGATGAGGGTTTCAGCAGCAGATGAGCTGAGGCAGGGGGCGGAGATGGGCGATGTTACGGAGGTGGAAGTGGGCGGTCTTGGTGACGGAGGGGATATGGGCTCGGACGCTCAGCTCTGCGTTACTACAACATTTGCCAAAGCACCACTCATACAACAACCTACTTTGAAATGCATCCATTGTTGTCAGTAGGCAAACTCAGCAGCCATTTTGAACACAATAAGATCCCTCAAAAAGCAAACGGGATTAGTAACTGATTAATCTAGTTTTTAGTGATGTTGGTCGAGGGATAAATATCGACCCCAGGGAGAACTCCCCCCTGCTCTTCTTCCAATAGTGGCCGTGGGATCTTTTACATCCACCTGAGAGGGGCAGACGGGGCCCTCGGTTTAACGTCTCATCCTGAAAGACGGCACCTCCGACAGTGCAGCACTCCCTCAGTACTGGCAGTGGGAGCGTCAGGCCTGGATTACGGGGCTCGAGTTTCTGGAGTGGGGGCTCGAACCCACGACCTTCTGACTCAGAGGCAAGAGAGATTGAGAGAGAGAGAGAGAGAGAGAGAGATAGAAGAGAGAGAGAGACCCACTGAGCCAGTGCACAGCACCAAGGATAGACAGAAGAAAGGGAGGCTAAAAATCAGAAAGTAGAGATGAGGTGACGCCAAGTTTGGGTATTAGAAGCCTGTGGGATGTCAGGGGAAGGGATGACGGAGGGAGGGGAGGGGTCCCATGGAGTTGGGAGAGAGTTAGAGTAGCAGACGGTGAGATGAGTCTCGAGTTCAACACAGTGAGGATGCAGGGAGGGAGGGGGTAGGATGAGGTGATTGGAAGCTGGGAGGGACAAGAGGGCAGTTCTGACGAGCACTGCTATAACAGTAAGGGCTCGGGCAAGGATTGCCCGTCAGATGTAAACTTTCGTGACATGCCCAGAAGTGTGAGTGAGGTGCTATTGGCTCAGTGGGTCTCTCTCTCTCGCCTCTGAGTCAGAAGGTCGTGGGTTCGAACCCCCACTCCAGAGACTCGAGCCCCAAAATCCAGGCCGACGCTCCCCCAGTGCCAGTACTGAGGGAGCGCCGCACTGTCGGAGGTGCCGTCTTTCAGATGAGACCGAGGGTCCCGTCTCCCCTTCTCAAATGGACATAAAAGATCCCACGGCCACTATCGGAAGAAGAGCAGGGGGGAGTTCTCCCCGGTGTCCTGGGGCCGATATTTATCCCTCAACCAACATCACTAAAAAAACAGATGATCTGGGTCATTATCACGTTGCTGTTTGTGGGATCTTGCTGTGCGCACATTGGCTGCTGCGTTTCCTACATTACAACAGAGACCACACTTCAAAAAAAGTTCCTCATTGGCTGTAAAGCGCTTTGGGACGTCCTGAGGTTGTGACAGGCGCTATAAAAATGCAAGTCCTTTCTTAAAAAAAAAAGTTAGGAAGACAGGGAGAGGCTGGGACGTCCTGGGAACGAATGAGTTACAGGAGGAGCAATGAACACAGTGAAGGTGCTAAAATGGGACAGAGGATCAGAAAGCTGACTGTGAGGCCTGTGGTTTTAGCAGCAGACAGCCTAGAGTTGCCAACCCTCCAGGATGGGCCCTGGAGCCTCCAGGAATTGAAGATTAATCTCCAGGACTCTGCCGCCAGCAAAAACCCGGGGAGAAAAACCGTCAGGGCATTAAACAAAAGTCTTGAAAAGAATTTTCTTTGAACACTTTTGTTTATTATTCATAAAAATATCGGACATGGGAACAAAATCTGTTTGACTGACATCAAGAATCACCCAATCGGATAACAAGGAGTCGGTTTGCTTTCCGATTGGCCGCGGGGAAGGCGGGGCTCAGCGATGATGGGCGGGTCAGGCGCCCAATGGCGGGGGAGTGTGGAGGCGGGGCGGTTGGAGGTGGAAGGTCGTGCGATGACACCTCCAGGAGCGGGTCCAACCAGAGTTGGCGACCTGTGAACCAGAGCCTTTCAAAGGAGGGGATGCCCTTCTCAAGGGGCAATTAGGGGGATGGGCAATAAAAGCCGGCCTTGCCAGTGACGCCCACATCCCACGAACGAATATGAAGAAAAGCACGTCTCGTGCCAAAACCCCAGTTGGAAGAGAGATATGAGCCTTTGCACAGTCTTAATGCGCGGTGATTGTAGCCCTGATGGACACGATAATTGTGCTGGAGGGCTTCAGGATATGCTGCTCCCTCCCTGCCAAGGTGTGGCCCTGGATGAATGCACTCCATTATAGTGACGTGATCTAAGGGAAGCAGCATTAAATCAGCAAACTAAAAATAAACACCCAAGCCATCTACCATCTCCACCAGCCTCTGACCCCCGCCCTGGCCCCAAGCAGAGGTACAGCTCATTAGAACCCCACCCAAGTAACTACCCGTCACGCACCAACCTAGGCATCTTGTCTCAGTGGGCAGCACTCTCCGAGTCAGAAGGTCGTGGGTTCGAGCCCCCACTCCAGAGACTTGAGCCCCATAATCCAGGCCGACGCTCCCAGTGCCAGTACTGAGGGAGTGCCGCACTGTCGGAGGTGCCGTCTTTCGGGATGAGACGTTAAACCGTCTGCCCCCATCTCCGGTAAAAGATCCCACGGCCGCAACTGGAAGGAGAGCAGGGGGAGTTCTCCCCGGTGCCCCGGCCGAGGAATCCCATCCCATTCGAAGTCGGGCGGGCAAAATCTCCTTCGGTGCGAGCTGCAGCCTGCTGTCGGCCCAATTGCAAGCGAGCTGCCAAAATTAACCCTGGGCAGCACAGTCTAAAGTCAGGGCCTGCAATTCCCAGAGAACTTCTGTATAACTGGTCATTACTGTGGTTTATTTTGGGAGGCTCTGGGCTCGACCTCTCAGAAACTGGGTACAACGCCCGGTCCAGACAGACTGGATGATAGTCTACGTTTGCTCGGTCTGAAAGGCCCGAGTGAAAGGGGTCTCGGGGCTGATGGACAGAGTCCATAATGGGCAGGAAGGCCCACTCTACAATACAACCACATTGCCTTTCCCAACACTCAAAAGAGAAATACCTCAGGACACCACAAAGCGCTTTACAAGCAATAAATACTATTTCAAAGTGTGATCATTGCTGTAATGTAGGAAACGCGGCAGCCAATTTGCGCACAGCAAGATCCCACAAACAGCAATGTGATAATGACCCAGATCATCTGGTTTTTTTTAAAAAAGTAATGTTGGTTGAGGGATAAATATCGGCCCCAGGACACCGGGGAGAACTCCCCCCTGCTCTTCTTCCAATAGTGGCCGTGGGATCTTTTACATCCACCTGAGAGGGGCAGACGGGCCTCGGTTTAACGTCTCATCCAAAAGGCAGCATCTCTGACAGTGTGGCACTCCCTCAGTACTGGCACCGGGAGTGTTGGCCTGGATTATGGGCTTGAACCCATGACCTTCCAATTCAGGGGGGCGGAAAGAGAGAAAGAGAGAGAGAGAGAGAGAGAGAGGCCACAGGATGGCCGAGGATTTTTTCAAATGTCACACTGGTGCAACCTTCAACAATTGGGGCAGAGGCACGGTGTCTGGAGTGTTTGATGGGACAGTGTAGAGGGAGCTTTACTCTGTATCTAACCCTGTACCTGCCCTGGGAGTGTTTGACGGGACAGTGTAGAGGGAGCTTTACTCTGTATCTAACCCTGTACCTGCCCTGGGAGTGTTTGATGGGACAGTGTAGAGGGAGCTTTACTCTGTATCTAACCCTGTACCTGCCCTGGGAGTGTTTGATGAGACAGTGGAGAGGGAGCTTTACCAGGACAATCCTGGGGACAGCTCTCCCTCACCGTACCCAACTCTTGGTTCTGGTTAGTCATAGAGTTATACAGCACGGATAGAGGCCCTTCGGCCCATTGTGTCCGCGCCGGCCATCAGCCCTGTCTACTCTAATCCCATATTCCAGCATTTGGTCCGTAGCCTTGTATGCTATGGCATTTCAAGTGCTCATCCAAATGCTTCTTGAATGTTGTGAGGGTTCCTGCCTCCACAACCCTTTCAGGCAGTGAGTTCCAGACTCCAACCACCCTCTGGGTGAAAAAGTTCTGTCTCAAATCCCCTCTAAACCTCCCGCCTTTTACCTTGAATCTATGCCCCCTTGTTATAGAACCCTCAACAAAGGGAAAAAGCTCCTTAGTATCCATCCTATCTGTGCCCCTCATAATTTTGTACACCTCAATCATGTCCCCCCTCAGCCTCCTCTGCTCCAAGGAAAACAAACCCAATCTTCCCAGTCTCTCTTCATAGCTGAAGCGCTCCAGCCCTGGTAACATCCTGGTGAATCTCCTCTGCACCCTCTCCAAAGCGATCACATCCTTCCTGTAGTGTGGCGACCAGAACTGCACACAGTACTCCAGCTGTGGCCTAACCAGTGTTTTATACAGCTCCATCATAACCTCCTTGCTCTTATATTCTATGCCTCGGCTAATAAAGGCAAGTATCCCACATGCCTTCTTTACCACCTTATCTACCTGTTCCGCCGCCTTCAGGGATCTGTGAACTTGCACACCAAGATCCCTCTGACCCTCTGTCTTGCCTAGGGTCCTCCCATTCATTGTGTATTCCCTTGCCTTGTTAGTCCCTCCAAAGTGCATCACCTCGCACTTTTCCGGGTTAAATTCCATTTGCCACTGTTCCGCCCATCTGACCAACCCATCTATATCGTCCTGCAGACTGAGGCTATCCTCCTCGCTATTTACCACCCTACCAATCTTTGTATCATCAGCGAACTTACTGATCATACCTTTTACATTCATATCCAAGTCATTAATGTAGACCACAAACAGCAAGGGACCCAGCACCGATCCCTGTGGTACCCCACTGGCCACAGGCTTCCAGTCACAAAAACAACCTTCGACCATCACCCTCTGCCTTCTGCCACTAAGCCAGTTTTGTATCCAAAGTGCCAAGGCACCCTGGATTCCATGGGCTCGTACCTTCTTGACCAGTCTCCTGTGGGGGACTTTATCGAAGGCCTTACTGAAATCCATGTATACCACATCCACTGCGTTACCCTCATCCACACGCCTAGTCACCCCCTCAAAAAATTCAATCAAATTAGTCAGACATGATCTTCCCTTGACAAAGCCATGTTGACTATCCCTGATTAATCCTTGCTTCTCCAAGTGGAGTGTTTTTTCCCTCCTGAGCAGATGACCGACAAGGAGATTGGTGGCAGGAACTCGGTGTCGGAGTTTGGAGTCGTGATTTCCCTTTAACTTGATGATGTCACCAACTTCGGTCAAAAGGGAAATAGCTGACTTACATCGAATGTACAGCACAGAAACAGGCCATTCGGCCCAACTGGTCTATCCTGGTGTTTATGCTCCACACGAGCCTCCTCCCTCCCTACTTAATCTCACCCTCTCCCCCTATCCTGCTATTCCTTTCTCCCTCATGTGTTTATCGAGCTTCCCCTTAAATCCATCTACACTATTCACCTCAACTACTCCATGTGGGAGCGAGTTCCACATTCTCACCGCTCTCTGGGTAAAGAAGTTTCTCCTGAATTCCCCATTGGATTTATTGGTGACTCTCTTATATTTATGGCCCTCTAGTTCTGGTCTCCCCCACAAGGGGAAACATCTTCTCTACGTCTACCCTATCGAGACCCTTCGTAATTTTAAAGACCTCTATCAGGTCATAAAGGAATCATTTGGGGGGGGGGGGGGGAAAGAGAGAGAGAGAGGGGGGGGGGGGGGGGGGAAGAGAGAGAGGGGGGGGGGGGGGAAGAGAGAGAGAGAGAGGGGGGGGTAGAGAGAAAGAGAGGGGGGGGGGGTAGAGAGAGAGAGAGGGGGGGGGGTAGAGAGAGAGAGAGGGGGGGGGGGGTAGAGAGAGAGAGAGGGGGGGGGTAGAGAGAGAGAGAGGGGGGGTAGAGAGAGAGAGGGGGGGGGTAGAGAGAGAGAGAGGGGGGGGGGTAGAGAGAGAGAGAGGGGGGGGGGGTAGAGAGAGAGAGAGGGGGGGGGTAGAGAGCGAGAGAGGGGGGGGGGTAGAGAGAGAGAGAGGGGGGGGGGTAGAGAGAGAGAGAGGGGGGGGGGTAGAGAGAGAGAGAGGGGGGGGGTAGAGAGAGAGAGAGGGGGGGGGGTAGAGAGAGAGAGAGGGGGGGGGGTAGAGAGAGAGAGAGGGGGGGGGTAGAGAGAGAGAGGGGGGGGGGGAAGAGAGAGAGAGGGGGGGGGGGAAGATAGAGAGAGGGGGGGGGGGGAAGAGAGAGAGAGGGGGGGGGAAGAGAGAGAGAGGGGGGGGAAGAGAGAGAGAGGGGGGGGGGAGAGAGAGAGGGGGGGGGGGAGAGAGAGAGGGGGGGGGGGAGAGAGAGAGGGGGGGGGGGGAGAGAGAGAGAGGGGGGGGGGGAGAGAGAGAGGGGGGGGGGAGAGAGAGAGGGGGGGGGGGGAGAGAGAGAGGGGGGGGGGAGAGAGAGAGGGGGGGGGGAGAGAGAGAGGGGGGGGGAGAGAGAGAGGGGGGGGGGGAAGAGAGAGAGGGGGGGGGGGGAAGAGAGAGAGGGGGGGGGGAGAGAGAGAGGGGGGGGGGAGAGAGAGAGAGAGAGGGGGGGGGGGGAGAGAGAGGAGGCGAATTAAGGAGAAAAAACGTGGCCTCTTTTAAACTGTCTCCGAAAATAACCCGAGCCCGTGCCCTCTCCACAATTCACAGTCTCACACATACTGTGAGAGAATCTCCCCCACCCCCCCGAGAACTCCCCCACCCCCCCCCCCGAGAACTCCCCCACCCCCCGGGAACTCCCCCACTGACACATCCCCTGTAACTAAAGGGGAAATCACGGGCTTTTTTTTTTACTCTGAATCCAATCGGCTGAGAATCACCCGGGGAGGGAGGGAGGGAGATTTCGGTTCTTACCAGTCCGGCCGGCGGCCTCCCCGGGGCCATTCCCCCAGTCGGTCCGGCCCTTCCATCGCTCGGCGAGCGGCGGGGTCAAATCCCGCCGGGTCCCGGTCCCGGTCCAGGCAGCGGCCGCCCAGCTCCCGAAAAGGCAACAGACGGAGACCAGGCTCCGGGCAGAGCGCGTCCTCGGCATCAAGGTCTCGGCCGGGCCAACATCTCACGGTCGGTCGGAGGGGGGTCTCGGTCGGTGGGGGTCCGGGTGGGGGTCGGTGGGGGTCCGGGTGGGGGGTCCCGGGGGTGAAAGAGGCGTGAAATTCACACGGGGAAGCCCTGGTCAGTTTCACCAACTCCCCGGCTCTTTGGGGAGGTGGGAGATTCCAAACTGTTACAATGTGTCGTAAGCCGCTACAATGTATCGCAGAGCCGGTGGTGGTCTGTCGTAAGCCGCTACAATGTATCGCAGAGCCGGTGGTGGTCTGTCGTAAGCCGCTACAATGTATCGCAGAGCCGGTGGTGGTCTGTCGTAAGCCGCTACAATGTATCCTAAGTGGTTACAATGTATCGCAGGCTGCGACAAATGTCTGGGAAAGGGCTTCAGTGTCTCTCTCTCTCTCTCTCTGGAGCGCAGTCCGGCTGTGATGTTTGCTCATTCTCCAGGAAAGGAGGCTGGATTTCCTTAACATTTCTTTGCTCGCCTGCTTCCGCGCCTCCCTTGCGGGTTAACTCCTTTCCTGCTGGAGAGAGAGGAGGAGGAGGAGGACGAGAGAGAGGAGGGAGGATGGAGAGAGAGAGAAGGAAGGGAGGGGAGAGACAGAGAGAAAATTCGCCAGGTATCTCTCACAGGTTGGGGAGTTGATGCGAGGAGGTATCTCGGCTGTGGTCGATTCTCCGCCAATTCCCTTGTTCCTCACAATGAACACGCCCAGTGACAACCGTGTTGTCAATAATGGGATCAACCTCCAACCACTAAACCCAACTCTTAAATCCCTAATCCGAACCACAGTCCCGCATCCTAGAACAGCAGATTTCAAAAGCAGGGATGTTATGTTAAACTTGTGTAGAACCACACTTGGAGCACTGGGCACAGTTCTGGTCTCCATACACCATGGTTAGACCACACTTGGAGCACTGGGCACAGTTCTGGTCTCCATATACCATGGTTAGACCACACTTGGAGCACTGGGCACAGTTCTGGTCTCCATATACCATGGTTAGACCACACTTGGAGCACTGGGCACAGTTCTGGTCTCCATATACCATGGTTAGACCACACTTGGAGCACTGGGCACAGTTCTGGTCTCCATATACCATGGTTAGACCACACTTGGAGCACTGGGCACAGTTCTGGTCTCCATATACCATGGTTAGACCACACTTGGAGCACTGGGCACAGTTCTGGTCTCCATATACCATGGTTAGACCACACTTGGAGCACTGGGCACAGTTCTGGTCTCCATATACCATGGTTAGACCACACTTGGAGCACTGGGCACAGTTCTGGTCTCCATATACCATGGTTAGACCACACTTGGAGCACTGGGCACAGTTCTGGTCTCCATATACCATGGTTAGACCACACTTGGAGCACTGGGCACAGTTCTGGTCTCCGTATACCATGGTTAGACCACACTTGGAGCACTGGGCACAGTTCTGGTCTCCATATACCATGGTTAGACCACACTTGGAGCACTGGGCACAGTTCTGGTCTCCATATACCATGGTTAGACCACACTTGGAGCACTGGGCACAGTTCTGGTCTCCATACACCATGGTTAGACCACACTTGGAGCACTGGGCACAGTTCTGGTCTCCATATACCGTGGTTGGACCACACTTGGAGCACTGTGCACAGTTCTGGTCTCCATATTATTAAAAAAATGATATAGAGGCACTGGAGAAGTTGCAAAAAAACATTTACATGGATGATACCAGAACTGAGAGGTTATAACTATCAGGAAAGACTGAACAAGCTGGGGCTCTTTTCTCTAGAAAAGAGAAGGCTGAGGGGTGACCTGATAGAGGTCTTTAAGATTATGAAAGGGTCTCGATAGGGTAGACGTAGAGAAGATGTTTCCACTTGTGGGGGAGACCAGAGCTAGGGGGCCATAAATATAAGAGAGTCACTAATAAATCCAATCAGGAATTCAGGAGAAACTTCTTTACCCAGAGAGTGGTGAGAATGTGGAACTCACTCCCACATGGAGTGGGTGAGGTGAATAGTGTAGAAACATATGAGGGAGAAAGGAATAGAAGGATAGGGGGAGAGGGTGAGATGAAGTAGGGAGGGAGGAGGCTCGTGTGGAGCATAAACGCCGAGATAGACCAGTAGGGCCGAATGGCCTGTTTCTGTGCTGTAAATTCCATGTAACCTTTAATAAGCATTAACTTTAACCCTACGCCATGCTATTGCTGCAGAGTCTCAGATGGCTCAGTGAATAACAGAACCCGACAGGATCCAGCACAGAAGGAGACCATTCGGCCCATCGTGTCTGTGCCAGCTCTTTCTAGAGCAATCCCAAACTAATCCCACTGCCCCACTCTCTCCCATAGTCCTGTATCAATCCCAAACTAATCCACTGCCCCACTCTCTCCCATAGCCCTGTATCAATCCCCAAACTAATCCCACTGCCCCACTCTCTCCCATAGCCCTGTATCAATCCCCAAACTAATCCCACTGCCCCACTCTCTCCCCATAGCCTGTATCAATCCCCAAACTAATCCCACTGCCCCACTCTCTCCCCATAGTCCTGTATCAATCCCAAACTAATCCCACTGCCCCACTCTCTCCCCATAGCCCTGTATCAATCCCAAACTAATCCCACTGCCCCACTCTCTCCCCATAGCCCTGTATCAATCCCAAACTAATCCCACTGCCCCGCTCTCTCCCCATAGCCCTGTATCAATCCCAAACTAATCCACTGCCCCACTCTCTCCCCATAGTCCTGTATCAATCCCAGACTAATCCCACTGCCCCACTCTCTCCCCATAGTCCTGTATCAATCCCCAAACTAATCCACTGCCCCACTCTCTCCCCATAGCCCTGTATCAATCCCAAACTAATCCCACTGCCCCGCTCTCTCCCCATAGCCCTGTATCAATCCCAAACTAATCCACTGCCCCGCTCTCTCCCCATAGCCCTGTATCAATCCCCAAACTAATCCCACTGCCCCGCTCTCTCCCCATAGCCCTGTATCAATCCCCAAACTAATCCCACTGCCCCGCTCTCTCCCCATAGCCCTGTATCAATCTCAAACTAATACCCACTGCCCCACTCTCTCCCCATAGCCCTGTATCAATCCCCAACTAATCCCACTGCCCCGCTCTCTCCCCATACCCCTGTATCTTCCTCTGCTTCAAATATTTATGCAATTTTCCCTTAAGATGCAGTTGTCTCTGCCTCACCCATTCCCTGTAGCAATAAATGCCGGCCTTGCAATGACGCCCACATCCCATATATAAAAAAAGCAGCCCATGCTCCAGCAACACTCTGTGTAGGCCAGTGACCATTTTAAATTGATGCATTCTCGTCACTGACTCCCCATCCAGAGGAATAGTCTTTCGCTATTCCCCCTATCAGTGTACTGCCCAATATGGTACTGAGCCACACAGAGACAAGGAAGATCCCATGTTTAACCACACTGTCAGTACTGGTCTCCTAATTACTGCCTCGTTCTGACACTGCTGCTCTCTATTCTGTACTATTACCCCATTCTTCAATATTACCCCATTCTGTACTATTACCACCCATTCTTCAATATTACCCCCATTCTGTACTATTACCCCCATTCTTCAATATTACCCCCCATTCTGTACTATTACCCCCATCTTCAATATACTCCATTCTTCAATATTACCCCCATTCTTCAATATTACTCCCATTCTGTACTATTACCCCCATTCTTCACTATTACCCCCATTCTTCACTATTACCCCCATTCTTCACTATTACCCCCATTCTGTACTATTACCCCCATTCTTCACTATACCCCCATTCTTCACTATTACCCCCATTCTTCAATATTACCCCCCATTCTGTACTATTACCCCCATTCTTCACTATTACCCCATTCTTCAATATTACCCCCATTCTGTACTATTACCCCCATTCTTCACTATTACCCCCATTCTTCACTATTACCCCCATTCTGTACTATTACCCCCATTCTTCAATATTACCCCCATTCTTCAATATTACCCCCATTCTGTACTATTACCCCCATTCTTCAATATTACCCCCATTCTGTACTATTACCCCCATTCTTCACTATTACCCCCATTCTTCACTATTACCCCCATTCTTCACTATTACCCCCATTCTGTACTATTACCCCATTCTTCAATATTACCCCATTCTTCACTATTACCCCCATTCTTCACTATACCCCCATTCTTCAATATTACCCCATTCTGTACTATTACCCCCATTCTTCAATATTACCCCATTCTGTACTATTACCCCCATTCTTCAATATTACCCCCATTCTTCACTATTACCCCCATTCTGTACTATTACCCCCATTCTGTACTATTACCCCCATTCTTCAATATTATCCCCATTCTGTACTATTACCCCCATTCTGTACTATTACCCCATTCTTCAATATTACCCCCATTCTTCACTATTACCCCCATTCTTCAATATTACCCCCATTCTTCACTATTACCCCCATTCTGTACTATTACCCCCATTCTTCAATATTACCCCATTCTTCAATATTACCCCATTCTGTACTATTACCCCCATTCTTCAATATTACCCCCATTCTTCACTATTACCCCCATTCTGTACTATTACCCCCATTCTTCAATATTACCCCCATTCTTCAATATTACCCCCATTCTGTACTATTACCCCCATTCTTCAATATTACCCCATTCTTCACTATTACCCCCATTCTGTACTATTACCCCCATTCTTCAATATTACCCCCATTCTTCAATATTACTCCCATTCTGTACTATTACCCCCATTCTGTACTATTCCCCCATTCTTCACTATTACCCCCATTCTGTACTATTACCCCATTCTTCAATATTACTCCCATTCTTCAATATTACCCCCATTCTTCACTATTACCCCCATTCTTCAATATTACCCCATTCTGTACTATTACCCCCATTCTTCAATATTAGTCCATTCTGTACTATTACCCCCATTCTTCAATATTACTCCCATTCTGTACTATTACCCCATTCTTCAATATTCCCCCATTCTGTACTATTACCCCATTCTGTACTATTACCCCATTCTTCAATATTACTCCCATTCTGTACTATTACCCCCATTCTTCAATATTACTCCATTCTGTACTATTACCCCATTCTTCAATATTCCTCCCATCTGTACTATTACCCCCATTCTGTACTATTACCCCCATTCTTCAATATTACCCCCATTCTGTACTATTACTCCATTCTGTACTATTACCCCCATTCTCATATTACTCCCATTCTGTACTATACCCCCATTCTTTAATATTACCCATTCTGTACTATACCCCCATTCTGTACTATTACCCCCATTCTTCAATATCCCCCATTCTGTACTATTACCCCATTCTGTACTATTACCCCCATTCTGTACTATTACTCCCATTCTGTACTATTACCCCCAATTCTTCAATATTACTCCCATTCTGTACTATTACCCCCATTCTTCAATATTCCCCCATTCTTCAATATTACCCCATTCTGTACTATTACTCCCATTCTTCAATATTACCCCCATTCTGTACTATTACCCCCATTCTGTACTATTACCCCCATTCTTCAATATTACTCTCATTCTTTAATATTACCCCCAGTTCTGTACTATTACCCCCATTCTGTGCTATTACCCCCGTTCTTTAATATTCCCCATTCTTTACTATTACTCCCATTCTTTACTATTACTCCCATTCTGTACTATTACCCCAATTCTTTAATATTACCTCCATTCTTTAATATTACTCCCATTCTTTACTATTACTCCCATTCTGTACTATTACCCCAATTCTTTATTACCCACATTCTTTAATATTACCCCATTCTGTACTATTACTCCCATTCTTTAATATTACCCCCATTCTGTACTATTACCCCCATTCTGTACTATTACTCCCATTCTTCAATATTACCCCCATTCTTCAATATTACCCCCATTCTGTACTATTACCCCCATTCTGTACTATTACCCCCATTCTTTATTACCCCCATTTTTTAATATTACTCCCATTCTGTACTATTACCCCCATTCTTCAATATTACTCCCATTCTGTACTATTACCCCCATTCTGTTACTATTACTCCCATTCTGTACTATTACTCCCATTCTTCAATATTACCCCATTCTGTACTATTACCCCCCATTCTTCAATATTACTCCCATTCTTCAATATTACCCCCATTCTGTACTATTACCCCCATTCTGTACTATTACCCCCATTCTTTAATATTACTCCCATTCTGTACTATTACCCCCATTCTTCAATATTACCCCCATTCTGTACTATTACCCCATTCTGTACTATTACCCCATTCTGTACTATTACTCCCATTCTTCAATATTACCCCCATTCTTCAATATTACCCCCATTCTGTACTATTACCCCCATTCTGTACTATTACTCCCATTCTTCAATATTACTCCCATTCTGTACTATTCCTCCCATTCTTTAATATCACCCCCATTCTTTAATAGACCTGCCCCTTCCCATCCTCAAGTTTCTTATATGATAGAGGGGATTCTCCCCTTCCTGCCATTGGCCCCTTGCTCCTGTCCCTGCTGAGATCATCGGACTCAGCACAGGCCGGGACTTTGAGCCTGGCAATTTCCTGATTCAGTGACTCACTGAATAAACACATTCAGCCACTGGCACTGCAGTGGGAATTCTTAATTACGAAACAGGAATGCAACTCGATCTTCCGTTTCACTGATGAGGAAGAGGGTCGGGCCTGCAAGGCTAGGCCTCGTCTTATGTCAGCATTAACCAGGTTCCGTTATCTCCACATGACTCATGCAATAATCATTCATTGAGGAGGCTATCATCAACTAAAGAGAAAGAGAGAGAGAAAGAGAGAAAAAGAGAGAAAGGACTTGCATTTCTATCGCGCCTTTCATGACCTCAGGACGTCCCAAAGCTCTTTACAACCAATGAAACACTCATAAAGTGTTGTAATGTAGGAAAAGTGGCAGCCAATTTGCGCACAGCAAGATCCCACAAACAGCAATGAGACAATGACCAGATAATCCGTTTTCAGTGATGTTGGTCGAGGGATAAACATCGGCCCCAGGACTCCCCCCCCGCCCCCCCCTGCTCTTCTTCCAATAGTGGCCGTGGGATCTTTTACATCCACCCGAGAGGGGCAGACGGGGCCCTCGGTTTAACGTCTCATCTGGAAAGACGGCACCTCCGACAGTGCGGCGCTCCCTCAGTACTGGCGCCGGGAGCGTGGGCCTGGATTATGGAGCTCGAGTCTCTGGAGCGGGGGCTCGAACCCACGACCTTCTGACTCGGAGGGGAGAGCGATACCCACCGAGATACGGCTGCCATCTGATCAATGACTCTTCCAGCCCACCCACCCCTCCAATAAAATCCAATAGACCCAGCCCTCTGAACTCCCCGAGGACTTTGTTTCGTGGGGAGCCGAGCCAGATGCTTTCATCTCCGCTCTGCCCTGTGCCAGTCAATCTCAGGCGGGGCAACAGATGCGGGTGCTCCATTGGGGCTGGGGAGGGGGATATTTCAGCCGTTGTCCCTGCACAGGATCTCTCCCCAGGAAGCACGAGGCCAGGAGTATCCTTGGCGACAAGCTTCCAAAATGACGGCACAGCGAGAGATGACCTGGTCCATCAAGGCTGCCCCACGCACCATGATGGCTGGAGCACTGTGACGAGACACTTGCCCCCTGACCCCCGCAGCCATGTGATCTCCAGGGAGAGATAAACAGAGAAAAAACCCAGGGCCAATAACAACAACAACCACCTGCATTTATATAGCGCCTTTAACGTAGTAAAACGTCCCCAAGGCGCTTCACAGGAGCGTAAATCAGACAAAATTTGACCCCGAGCCACATAAGGAGATATTAGGGACAGGTGACCTAAAGCTTGGTCAAAGAGGTAGGTTTTAAGGAGCGTCTTAAAGGAGGAGAGAGAGGCGGAGAGGTTTAGGGAGGGAATTCCAGAGCTTAGGGCCCAGGCGGCTGAAGGCACGGCCGCCAATGGTGGAGCGATGGAAATCAGGGGGATGGGCAAGAGGCCAGAATTGGAGGAGCGCAGAGATCTCGGAGGGTTGTAGGGGCTGGAGGGGGTTACAGAGATAGGGAGGGGGTGGGGGGCGAGGACATGCATTTGAACACAAGGATGAGAATTTTAAAATAAGGGAAAAAATACTCTGGGAATTTTCTCTCCGACCTCCTCAGGCGATCGAACCCAGTCCAGGAGATCTCATGGAACAAGTGTTATCGAGAAAGACACTCCCCTTCTAGATGATGCGGCCTCTGCTCCAGTCAGGAACGGTCCAGCTCCCTCTTGTAGGTGTACAGAGAGTCAGGACCCACCACGCCAGCTGACGATGTATTGCAATGACTCGGTACTCTCCGGGTAAAGGGGAACCGCCAAATATTTAATCCATTCCGACTCCTGCATAGTTTAAACTCAAATACCCTGAACCACCCCAATCTGCTAAACTGGAACGATCTCTGAACAGGCACGATATCCAGCCCCTTCATTATTTTATAGACCTCGAGCAGGTCACCTCTAAGTCTCGTTGGTGCCCGACAAGAGTCAGTGGAGAGGGGGGGAAATCTGTCAGAAAAAAGGCCAACTAGGTCCACAGCATATATTATCAATTTATTTTAGGCTTTAATAGACTGTGCTCAAGGTTCAGAATGAAACCCGAACCCCTCGATTAGATTCCAGCCTGTAACTCACTCCCGGGTATCTGTTATTCTATATATAAACCCCCCGAACTCCTCGATTAGATTCCAGCCTGTAACTCACTCCCGGGTATCTGTTATTCTATATATAATCCCCCCGAACCCCTCGATTAGATTCCAGTCTGTAACTCACTCCTGGGTATCTGTTATTCTATATATAAACCCCCCGAGCCCCTCGATTAGATTCCAGCCTGTAACTCACTCCCGGGTATCTGTTATTCTATATATAAACCCCCCCGAATCCCTCGATTAGATTCCAGCCTGTAACTCACTCCCGGGTATCTGTTATTCTATATATAAACCGCCCGAACCCCTTGATTAGATTCCAGCCTGTAACTCACTCCCGGGTATCTGTTATTCATATATATAAACCCCCCGAACCCCTCGATTAGATTCCAGTCTGTAACTCACTCCCGGGTATCTGTTATTCTAGATATAATCCCCCCGAACCCCTCGATTAGATTCCAGCCTGTAACTCACTCCTGGGTATCTGTTATTCTATATATAAACCCCCCGAACCCCTCGATTAGATTCCAGCCTGTAACTCACTCCTGGGTATCTGTAATTCTATATATAAACCCCCCCGAACCCCTCGATTAGATTCCAGCCTGTAACTCACTCCTGGGTATCTGTAATTCTATATATAACCCCCCCAAACCCCTCGATTAGATTCCAGCCTGTAACTCACTCCTGGGTATCTGTTATTCTATATATAAACCCCCCGAACCCCTCGATTAGATTCCAGTCTGTAACTCACTCCCGGGTATCTGTTATTCTATATATAAACCCCCCGAACCCCTCGATTAGAGGGCTGTAAGTGGATAATGCAAGAAAGTACATGGGAGCAGTAAAGATGTCCTGCAGCACTGTGCTGAGCTGAGAGGAGGCTGGGGGCACTGTTGTGGGCTGACTGCCACTCAGAAACCTACCTCCATCATGACCGGTGACGATCTTTGGTCTATCACTGTGTGGGATATCGTGCCCGAGCTGGGACAATGGGAGCATTCAAAATTCTCACATCTGTATCAGGACCTTCTCAGGTAATTAATGCTTCACCTCTTCACATCAGGCACATCTGGACGAGGAGCGAGTCTCAGTATCAGGATCCCTGCAACTAATTTAAGGATTGACGAATTGCAACTAAAGGGGGAGGAAGTTTTCGAGGGAAAATTTTAATCCAAATTAATTTTATACCAGAAATATGTTTGTTTTTAAAATAAAATATCACATAAAGAACTTGCCTTTCTGTCGTGCCTTTCGCAACATCAGGAGGTCCCAAAGGGCTTTACAGCCAATGAGGTACTTTTTGAAGCTTGGTCACTGTTGTGGGAAACACGTCAATTTGTGCACAGTAAGATCCCACAATTAGCAAATTAAATGAATGACCAGATCATCTGTTTTTTAGAGATGTTGGTTGAGGGATAAATATCGGCCCCGGGGAGAACTCCCCCTGCTCTTCTTCCAATAGTGGCCGTGGGATCTTTTACATCCGCCCGAGAGGGGCAGACGGGGCCCTCGGTTTAACATCCGAAAGACGGCACCTCCGACAGTGCGGCACTCCCTCAGTACTGGCACTGGGAGTGTCGGGCCTGGATTATGGGGCTCAAGTCTCTGGAGTGGGGGCTCGAACCCAGGGGCGCACACACACACACAGACACGTACACATGTATACACACGTGAACATATACACAAACACAAGCACACATGTGCGAGTATACACACATAAATACACCGACGTATAGATGCACGAGCACGTCAAAAAGTCAACTGAGAAAGGCAAAGTCATGGTAACAAACCATTGGTTTATTCACTAACTTTGAACATGTAACACAAACCTTTGGGACAAGGAGATAGCACAGAAAGACCACTGATTCCCTCCTTCCCCAGTCTCGATTAGCCAGTAATTTTAAGGAGGCTCTGTTCATGGGCCTGACGCCAGGAAGTTTCCAAGATCTCGTTGCACGCTCCCCCTCGAACCATCGTACGGTCGGACGGGTGGGATTCAGGCAAGTGGAGGGAGCGTGGGGGGGAGGTGCAGTTTTCTGTAGAACTGACAAACTCTTTGCGTGTTAATCCCAATGTCTCGGGGCAGTTAATGTTTCTGTTTAAATGTACCTTCTCTGTGTTCAGAGTAGATTCATTAGCTTTTGTTGAAATTATTGGGTGTCAGTAAGATTTCTGGGCAGGATCTCAATCTCCTCAAATGCTGAGGTTCTCAAATTTGGACGCGACACTTGTGTTTATCAGGAGCTTCCCGAGTGCTGGGATTTACACTTTTCACCCAAAGGCTCGTCGTGGAATTAAGAGGGAAAGGCAGCATTTGTTGGTGCTGCCCAGTATGTGTCGCACAAATGCAGCTTCAAAAATGCCCCATTCCACCCTCCCCCGTTCTGCCAGGCCCCGTTTCCACCCTCCCTCCGCCCCCCAGCCTTGTTACCATGGGTAACCGTCAGCACCATCACCACAAGGCCTGCAACGGTTCAATGAGGAGGCCCACCGCCATCTTCTCAGGGTTGCTGCAGAATGGACATTGGACAGGGTCTTGCCAGTGCCGCCCACATCCCGAGATCAAAACAAATTCCCTCCCAGGCCCCATTTCCCCAGTTGCTATGGGTAACCAATCCACCCTATTCTCCCAGGCCTCATTCCCCTGGTTGCTATGAGTAACCATTTCTTCCCATTCTCCAAAGCCCCATTCCCCTGGTTGCTATGGGTAACCATTTCTTCCCATTCTCCTAGGCCCCATTCCTCTGGTTGCTATGGGTAACCATTTCTTCCCATTCTCCTAGGCCCCATTCCCCTGGTTGCTATGGGTAACCATTTCATCCCATTCTCCGAGGCCCCATTCCCCTGGTTGCTATGGGTAACCATTTCATCCCATTCTCCGAGGCCCCATTCCCCTGGTTGCTATGGGTAACCATTTCATCCCATTCTCCGAGGCCCCATTCCCCTGGTTGCTATGGGTAGCTATTTCTTCCCATTCCCCTGGTTGCTATAGGTAACCATTTCTTCCCATTCTCCGAGGCCCCATTCCCCTGGTTGCTATGGGTAACCATTTCTTCCCATTCTCCGAGGCCCCATTCCCCTGGTTGCTATGGGTAACCATTTCATCCCATTCTCCGAGGCCCCATTCCCCTGGTTGCTATGGGTAGCTATTTCTTCCCATTCCCCTGGTTGCTATAGGTAACCATTTCTTCCCAGTCCCCTGGTTGCTATGGGTAACCATTTCATCCCATTCTCCCGGGCCCCATTCCCCATGTTACGCTGGACAGCTCTCCGCCCCTTCCCACTGGAGTTAAACCCATCATTAATTATCGAGATTTCCAATGAGCTTTCAGCAGCAGCAAAGAAGGCCCTGATCTTACTTCCTTGGACCAGGCCTGGGTTTCGGGCCTTGGCGACAAGTCCAAGTCCTGCTCCACATCCTGTCAGGTCCCAACTCCGTCAGGAGGTGAATTTGAAAAAAAAACAGTAACTGCAATCGAAATTCAACAACAGCCTCTCGGGGAGACTCCACCAATCGCTTGGCCAGTTATACTGGATGTTTTTCCAAAGCAATTGCACAAAACAATCTTAGTCTGTCACTCCTTCGAACGAATATGGACCCTCCCTCACTGTATCTGATCAGGGAAGCTCCTGTTAAACGATTGATCAATTAATGGGAGAAATAACTGCGGGTAAATAAATGGGGCAAATGTTCAGGCCCAGAGAGCAATTTCATAACGACAATAACAACCTGCATTTATATAGCGCCTTCAACATCGTAAAACATCCCAAGGCGCTTCACGGGAGCGATTAGCAGGCAAAATTTGACTCTGAGCCACACAAGCAGATATCAGGTCTGGTGGCCAAAAGCTTGGTCAAAGAGGTAGGTTTTAAGGAGCGTCTTAAAGGAGGAGAGAGAGGCGGAGAGGTTTAGGGAGGGAATTCCAGAGCTTAGGGCCCAGGCGGCTGAAGGCACGGCCGCCAATGGTGGAGCGATGGGAATCGGGGGATGCGCAAGAGTCCAGAATTGGAGGAGTGCAGAGATCTCGGAGGGTTGTAGGGGATGGAGGAGGTTACAGAGATAGGGAGGGGGGCGAGGGCCATGGAGGGGATTTGAACACAAGGATGAGAATTTTAAAATCCAGGTGTTGTTGGACCAGGTGCCGAAACACCCCATCAGTGACAAAGTCCACGAGTAATTCAATTAGTGTCTCTGGGGCACAGGGTAAATGTAAACGTTTGCCTTTCCCCCTCCCATACGCCGCGGAGGAGCAGGGGAGGGCGACTGAGTTGATGTGGGAACCAGCATTAGTTTCTGTAGGTTGGGTCATTCTCGGGATCGCTGGCCTCCGATACGAACTCCTCGAAGGGCAGGCAGGCAAAGCAATAACGTCTCATGTCCTTCCAGCAGGCCCGGCAGTACATGGCCCCGCAGCCCGGGTTCGGGCAGTGGTAGGAGGTCTCGGTCGGCCCCTCGGAGCAGACCACACAACGTTTGCGGACAAACCTCCGGAGGCAGGGCAGGGAGCGGTGAAGGAAGCCGGCGACTCCTCGCAGGTGCTGCCGTCAGGAACAGGGAGTTAAACAGAGTGAACTGGTCAGTGTGTCCCCACATATATAGACCACAGAACCTAAACCACCCGAAACACACCCGCCCTCCGACCCGCCCGAAACACACCCGCCCTCCGACCCGCCCCAAACGCACCCGCCCCAAACACACCCGCCCTCCGACCCGCCCCAAACGCACCCGCCCTCCGACCCGCCCCACACGCATTCGGCCTCCGACCCGCCCGAAACGCACCCGCCCCAAACACACCCGCCCTCCGACCCGCCCGAAACGCACCCGCCCTCCGACCCGCCCGAAACGCACCCGCCCTCCGACCCGCCCCAAACGCACCCGCCCTCCGACCCGCCCGAAACGCACCCGCCCTCCGACCCGCCCCAAACACACCCGCCCTCCGACCCGCCCGAAACGCACCCGCCCTCCGACCCGCCCCACACGCACCCGCCCTCCGACCCGCCCGAAAAGCACCCGCCCTCCGACCCGCCCGAAACGCACCCGCCCTCCGACCCGCCCCAAACGCACCCGCCCTCCGACCCGCCCCACACGCACCCGCCCTCCGACCCGCCCGAAACGCACTCGCCCTCCGACCCGCCCCAAACGCACCCGCCCTCCGACCCGCCCGAAACGCACCCGCCCTCCGACCCGCCCCAAACGCACCCGCCCTCCGACCCGCCCTAAACGCACCCGCCCTCCGACCCGCCCGAAACGCACCCGCCCTCCGACCCGCCCGAAACGCACCCGCCCTCCGACCCGCCCGAAACGCACCCGCCCTCCGACCCGCCCGAAACGCACCCGCCCTCCGACCCGCCCGAAACGCACCCGCCCTCCGACCCGCCCGAAACGCACCCGCCCTCCGACCCGCCCCAAACGCACCCGCCCTCCGACCCGCCCCACACGCACCCGCCCTCCGACCCGCCCAAAACGCACCCGCCCTCCGACCCGCCCTAAACGCACCCGCCCTCCGACCCGCCCGAAACGCACCCGCCCTCCGACCCGCCCGAAACGCACCCGCCCTCCGACCCGCCCCAAACGCACCCGCCCTCCGACCCGCCCTAAACGCACCCGCCCTCCGACCCGCCCTCCGACCCGCCCCACACGCACCCGCCCTCCGACCCGCCCGAAACGCACCCGCCCTAAACGCACCCGCCCTCCGACCCGCCCGAAACGCACCCGCCCTCCGACCCGCCCCACACGCACCCGCCCTCCGACCCGCCCCACACGCACCCGCCCTCCGACCCGCCCCACACGCACCCGCCCTCCGACCCGCCCCACACGCACCCGCCCTCCGACCCGCCCGAAACGCACCCGCCCTCCGACCCGCCCGAAACGCACCCGCCCTCCGACCCGCCCGAAACGCACCCGCCCTCCGACCCGCCCAAAACGCACCCGCCCTCCGACCCGCCCCACACGCACCCGCCCTCCGACCCGCCCGAAACGCACCCGCCCTCCGACCCGCCCGAAACGCACCCGCCCTCCGACCCGCCCTAAACGCACCCGCCCTCCGACCCGCCCGAAACGCACCGGCCCTCCGACCCGCCCGAAACGCACCCGCCCTCCGACCCGCCCCACACGCACCCGCCCTCCGACCCGCCCCACACGCACCCGCCCTCCGACCCGCCCGAAACGCACCCGCCCTCCGACCCGCCCCACACGCACCCGCCCTCCGACCCGCCCCAAACGCACCCGCCCTCCAACCTGCCCTAAACGCACCCGCCCTCCGACCCGCCCGAAACGCACCCGCCCTCCGACCCGCCCTCCGACCCGCCCTAAACGCACCCGGCCTCCGACCCGCCCGAAACACACTCTGACACACCCGTCCTAAATACACCCACATTCTGACGCAGAATAAATAACAGATACCCAGGAGTGAGTTACAGGCTGGAATCTAATCGAGGGGTTCGGGAGGTTTATATATAGAATAACAGATACCCGGGAGTGAGTTACAGACTGGAATCTAATCGAGGGGTTCGGGGGGTTTATATATAGAATAACAGATACCCGGGAGTGAGTTACAGACTGGAATCTAATCGAGGGGTTCGGGGGGTTTATATATAGAATAACAGATACCCAGGAGTGAGTTACAGGCTGGAATCTAATCGAGGGGTTCGGGAGGTTTATATATAGAATAACAGATACCCGGGAGTGAGTTACAGACTGGAATCTAATCGAGGGGTTCGGGGGGTTTATATATAGAATAACAGATACCCGGGAGTGAGTTACAGGCTGGAATCTAATCGAGGGGTTCGGGGGGTTTATATATAGAATAACAGATACCCGGGAGTGAGTTACAGGCTGGAATCTAATCGAGGATGTTCGGGGGGTTTATATATAGAATAACAGATACCCGGGAGTGAGTTACAGGCTGGAATCTAATCGAGGGGTTCGGGAGGTTTATATATAGAATAACAGATACCCGGGAGTGAGTTACAGACTGGAATCTAATCGAGGGGTTCGGGGGGTTTATATATAGAATAACAGATACCCGGGAGTGAGTTACAGGCTGGAATCTAATCGAGGATGTTCGTGGGGTTTATATATAGAATAACAGATACCCGGGAGTGAGTTACAGACTGGAATCTAATCGAGGGGTTCGGGAGGTTTATATATAGAATAACAGATACCCGGGAGTGAGTTACAGGCTGGAATCTAATCGAGGGGTTCAGGGGGTTTATATATAGAATAACAGATACCCGGGAGTGAGTTACAGGCTGGAATCTAATCGAGGGGTTCGGGAGGTTTATATATAGAATAACAGATACCCGGGAGTGAGTTACAAGCTGGAATCTAATCGAGGGGTTCGGGAGGTTTATATATAGAATAACAGATACCCGGGAGTGAGTTACAGGCTGGAATCTAATCGAGGGGTTCGGGGGGTTTATATATAGAATAACAGATACCCGGGAGTGAGTTACAGGCTGGAATCTAATCGAGGGGTTCGGGGGGTTTATATATAGAATAACAGATACCCGGGAATGAGTTACAGACTGGAATCTAATCGAGGGGTTCGGGGGGTTTATATATAGAATAACAGATACCCGGGAGTGAGTTACAGGCTGGAATCTAATCGAGGGGTTCGGGGGGTTTATATATAGAATAACAGATACCCGGGAGTGAGTTACAGGCTGGAATCTAATCGAGGGGTTCGGGGGGTTTATATATAGAATAACAGATACCCGGGAGTGAGTTACAGACTGGAATCTAATCGAGGGGTTCGGGGGGTTTATATATAGAATAACAGATACCCGGGAGTGAGTTACAGACTGGAATCTAATCGAGGGGTTCGGGGGGTTTATATATAGAACAACAGATACCCGGGAGTGAGTTACAGACTGGAATCTAATGAAGGGGTTCGGGGGGTTTATATATAGAATAACAGATACCCGGGAGTGAGTTACAGGCTGGAATCTAATCGAGGGGTTCGGGGGGTTTATATATAGAATAACAGATACCCGGGAGTGAGTTACAGGCTGGAATCTAATCGAGGGGTTCGGGGGGGTTTATAAATAGAATAACAGATACCCGGGAGTGAGTTACAGGCTGGAATCTAATCGAGGGGTTCGGGGGGTTTATATATAGAATAACAGATACCCGGGAGTGAGTTACAGGCTGGAATCTAATCGAGGGGTTCGGGGGGTTTATATATAGAATAACAGATACCCGGGAGTGAGTTACAGGCTGGAATCTAATCGAGGGGTTCGGGGGGTTTCTATATAGAATAACAGATACCCGGGAGTGAGTTACAGACTGGAATCTAATCGAGGGGTTCAGAGGTGGACCATCATGACAATAAACAGGGAGACTGTAATTGGTGGGAGATTCTCCCCTTACCCAAAGCTGCTTTTTGCGTGCCTGCAGGAGGATTTTCTTGCGCTGGGTCTCAGCGTACGCGATGCGTTTGCGCAGATATTCGTTGTACAGGAACAGCACTCGCTTTTTCTCCCTCTGCAACGCAAGAGTAGGGAGTTGATGAGATCCCGCACGCTGTGCCAGACAAGCAGCACTGGCTACATTCAATGGGAGGATTCCTCCCCACCCGGGCAACATGCAGGTCACAGCGACTGGGCGGAAGCGGCAGGTCGAATCATAAAGCACAGAATGAGGCCTTTCGGCCCATCGGGCCTGTGCCAGCTCTTTGAAAGAGCTGTCCAATCAGTCCCACTCTCCCCCATACCCCTGCAAATTTTTCCTTTTCAAGTATTTATCCAATTCCCTTTTGAAAGTTATTATTGAATCTGCTTCCACCGCCCTTTCAGGCAGCGCATTCCAGATCAGAACAACTCGCTGCGTTAAAAAAATTCTCCTCATCTCCCCCTCTGGCTCTTTTGCCAATTATCGTCAATCTGTGTCCTCTGGTTCCCGACCCTCCTGCCACTGGAAACAGTTTCTCCTTATTTACTCTATCAAAACCCCTCATAATTTTGAACACCTCGATTAAATCTCCCCTTAACCTTCTCTGCTCGAAGGAGAACAATCCCAGCTTCTCCAGTCTCTCCACATAACTGAAGTCCCTCATCCCTGGTACCATTCTGGTAAATTTCCTTTGAAATTTCTCTGATAAAGACAAAAAGAAATACAGAAATACTTCATTTTGGACCTTATCACACGATTTAAATGTCTCCAAGTGTGGCACCTACTGAATGACCTTTTGAAGTGCAGTGAGGGGAAATTTTTTTGACGCAGCGAGTTGTTCTGATCTGGAATGCGCTGCCTGAAAGGGCAGTGGAAGCAGATTCAATAATAACTTTCAAAAGGGAATTGGATAAATACTTCAGAAGGAAATATTTGCAGGGCTACGGGGAAAGAGCAGGGGGGGAGGGATTAATTGAATAGCTCTTTCAAAGAGCTAGCACAGGCACAATGGGCTGAACGGCCTCCTTCAGATTGCATGACTGTTTTTATGAGGGATTTGAACACGTGGATTAGAATTTTAAAATCTAGACGTCCGTAACCAGAAGCCAACGTCGGTCAGCAGAACTTTCGATGAGCTCAAGTTAATGGAGGGAGAGAGGTGAGTGCAGCTGTGGGAGCGCAATCTCGGACGGGCCCGGACACGTTGAGGAGGGGAGACGAGACGCTTACCTGTGGAAAGCAGAAAGATGCAATGACCCTGCGTAACCTGAAGCTGTAGACTTGGAGGAAGCAGAACAGAATAATGCCGACCGTGGGTATCACAGTGATAATCACAGTCTCTTTCAATATCTTGTGAGGTACAGGGAGGCAATCTGAAAAACAGACACAAAGAACGGAATATTAATATTAATATCAGACTTCAAATGGCACCATAATGTGATCTGATTGGGGTTCACACCCCCAGTTCTCTTGTCCTATTTCAGATTGGGGTTCACCCCCCGATCCCTTTTCCTATTTCAGATTGGGGTTCACACCCCCCAGTTCTCTTGTCCTATTTCAGATTGGGGTTCACACCCCCCAGTTCCCTTTTCCTATTTCAGATTGGGGTTCACACCCCCCAGTTCTCTTGTCCTATTTCAGATTGGGGTTCACACCCCCCAGTTCCCTTTTCCTATTTCAGATTGGGGTTCACACCCCCCAGTTCTCTTGTCCTATTTCAGATTGGGGTTCACCCCCCCGATCCCTTTTCCTATTTCAGATTGGGGTTCACACCCCCAGTTCTCTTGTCCTATTTCAGATTGGGGTTCACACCCCCGATCCCTTTTCCTATTTCAGATTGGGGTTCACACCCCCAGTTCTCTTGTCCTATTTCAGATTGGGGTTCACACCCCCGATCCCTTTTCCTATTTCAGATTGGGGTTCACCCCCCCAGTTCCCTTTTCCTATTTCAGATTGGGGTTCACCCCCCCAGTTCCCTTTTCCTATTTCAGATTGGGGTTCACCCCCCCCAGTTCCCTTTTCCTATTTCAGATTGGGGTTCACACCCCCCAGTTCTCTTGTCCTATTTCAGATTGGGGTTCACACCCCCCAGTTCTCTTGTCCTATTTCAGATTGGGGTTCACACCCCCCAGTTCTCTTGTCCTATTTCAGATTGGGGTTCACACCCCCCAGTTCTCTTGTCCTATTTCAGATTGGGGTTCACACCCCCCCGTTCTCTTGTCCTATTTCAGATTGGGGTTCACACCCCCGTTCTCTTGTCCTATTTCAGATTGGGGTTCACACCCCCCAGTTCTCTTGTCCTATTTCAGATTGGGGTTCACACCCCCCAGTTCTCTTGTCCTATTTCAGATTGGGGTTCACGCCCCCCAGTTCCCTTTTCCTATTTCAGATCGGGGTTCCCCCCCCCCCCCCGTTAGACCTTTCCTATTTCAGATTGGGGGTCAAGCTCTCCGTTCCTCTGCACCGGGCGGCAGCCTCGGCCCCCAACCCCCCCCCCCGCGTTCTCACTGCGAACGAGCGATCCTGACTTACGCAAGTTGTTGGATTCCATCTTCACATCGAGCGAGGTGTTGAAGGCGGAGACAGCTCTTCGGATTAGATTGGCCAGGATGGATGTCCCACCAACCTTGATCTCGAGGTGGTGGCTCTCTGCGGAGAACATAGAGACATAGGAACATAGGAACATAGGGACATCGGGACATAGGGACATCGGGACATGGAGATATAGGAACATAGGGACATCGGGACATAGGGACATCGGGACATAGGGACATCGGGACATCGGGACATAGAGATATAGGAACATCATAGGGATATAGGAACGTAGGAACAGAGACATAGAGACATAACGATATAGAGACATAGGGATACAGGGACATAGATACATAGGAACATATGGAAATAGATACACAGGGTTATAGGGACACAGGGATATAGAATAACGAATACAGGGACATAGGAACAGGATTAGGCTATTCAGCCCCTCGAGCCTGTTCCATCAACAATTAGATCATGGCTGATCTGCATCTTAACCCCATCTCCCCGCCTTGGTTCCCTAACCCTTAATCCCCTTACCCAACAAAAATCTATCAATCTCAGTTTTGAAATTTTCAATTGACCCCCAGCCTCAACAGCTCTTTTGGGGGAGAGAGTTCCAGATTTCCACTCCCTTTTGTGTGAAGAAGCGCTTCCTGACATCACCCCTGAACGGCCTGGCTCTAATTTTAAGGTTCTGCCCCCTTGTTCTGGACTCCCCCCGCCAGAGGAAATAGTTTCTCTCGATCGACCCTATCAAATCCTTTAATGCAAAAGGGACGCAGGGTGAGAGTCTGAGTAACAAAAGCACCATCGTCAGAGGCTAATAAATAATTGATGTTCCATATTATAAAAAGGATATAGAGGCACTGGAGAAGGTGCAAAAAAGATTTACAAGGATGGTACCAGAACTGAGAGGTTATAACTATCAGGAAAGACTGAACAGGCTGGGGCTCTTTTCTCTAGAAAAAGAGAAAGCTGAGGGGTGACCTGATAGAGGTCTTTAAAATTACAAGAGGATTTGATAGGGTAGACATAGAGAAGATGTTTCCACTTGTGGGGGGAGACCAGAACTAGGGGGCCATAAATATAAGAGAGTCACCAATAAATCCAATGGGGAATTCAGGAGAAACTTCTTTACCCAGAGAGTGGTGAGAATGTGGAACTCACTCCCACATGGAGTGGTTGAGGTGAATAGTGTAGATGGATTTAAGGGGAAGCTCGATAAACACATGAGGGAGAAAGGAATAGAAGGATAGGGGGAGAGGGGGAGATGAAGTAGGGAGGGAGGAGGCTCGTGTGGATTATAAATTTTCTATTCACTTCTCGTAACATTAAAGATGATAAATTTCACAAATTTTGCCCCTGATATCAGCTGACTTTACTTTACAAGTCAGTATCACTGGCTGACTGGCACTAACCTAAAGACCCACCTGTCTCTCTCTCTGACTATTCCAGATACAAACCTCCTGCCTGCTGTTGTTTTTTTTCAGGGAGCGGGCAAAGGGGGAGAGGGAGAGAGAGATAGGGAAAGCCAAATGCTTAACCTTTGCCCCTTCCCGGGTCTCTGAGTTGAGGATTGGCTCACTGAGCTGCCCATCAAAACTTGCGCCTCAAACAAGGAACCACCTTGGCATGTGAGTCGTAGCACCGACACCGCGTTTAGCTAAAACCCCTGCTGTGCTCAATGAATGGGATTCAGTCTAACATTACAGGGGTGAGGATCACTAGGAGGTGGAGGGTCCCCATTATCGCCAACTGATTTGCTACGTGAGCAGCAACACGATTATGGGATGCCCTGAACAACCTCCCAGATCACCCGTACCTTTCTAGGAGTTAGAAAGGTACCGAATTGTGAATTGTGAACCGAATTTAACTTCATAGCAGCATCGTAATATCAATTCATCCAAAAATCTACTCAAGCACAGATGGGTCCAAATCTTGAAATGTGACGAGGACTCACCTCCGAAGTTGTACTCCAGGTAACTGTGTCGTTTGATGATGTCCAACATCGTAAACAGTAACCAATCCAGAACAAAGAGGGCAATTATGACCAATATCATCGACGTGTACTGAATCAGCCCTATCACCTGAAGGATGCACACACATGGAAGGGTTAGTTCTCAATGCCGAGCTATTTTGATCTCCTCGCCTAACATGGTGTGTTCTGTTCATAACTCGCTGATCTGTGTCACCTTGTGGTTCAGTGGGTCTCACCCTCCCCTCCGAGACTCGAGCACAAAATCTGCACTGACACCCCCGACGTCAGTACTGAGGGAATGCTGCACTGTTGGAGAGGCAGTACTGAGGGAGCGCTGCACTGTTGGAGAGGCAGTACTGAGGGAGCGCTGCACTGTCGGAGGGTCAGTACTGAGGGAGCGTTGCACTGTCGGAGGGTCGGTACTGAGGGAGCGTTGCACTGTCGGACAGGCAGTACTGAGGGAGCGCTGCACTGTTGGAGAGGCAGTACTGAGGGAGCGCTGCACTGTCGGAGGGTCAGTACTGAGGGAGCGTTGCACTGTTGGACAGACAGTACTGAGGGAATGCTGCACTGTCGGAGGGTCAGTACTGAGGGAGCGCTGCACTGTTGGACAGACAGTACTGAGGGAATGCTGCACTGTCGGAGGGTCAGTACTGAGGGAGCGCTGCACTGTCGGAGGGTCGGTACTGAGGGAGCGTTGCACTGTCGGACAGGCAGTACTGAGGGAGCGTTGCACTGTCGGAGGGTCAGTACTGAGGGAGCGTTGCACTGTCGGAGGGTCAGTACTGAGGGAACGCTGCACTGTCGGAGGGTCAGTACTGAGGGAGCGCTGCACTGTTGGAGGGTCAGTACTGAGGGAGCGCTGCACTGTCGGAGGGTCAGTACTGAGGGAGTGCTGCACTGTCGGAGGGTCAGTACCGAGGGAGTGCTGCACTGTCGGAGGTGCTGTCTTTTGGATGAGATGTTAAATCAAGGGCCCCGTCTGCACCTCTTAGCTGAATATAAAAGATCCCATCGCGCTATTTTGAAGAAGAGCAGGGGGAGTTCTCCCCGGTGTCCTGGGGCCAATATTTAACCCTCAACTAACATCACTAAAAAACAGAGTATCCGGTCATTATCACCTTGCTGTTTGTGGGATCTTGCTGTGCGCAAATTGGCTGCTGCGTTTCCGACATTACAACACTGACTACACTTCAAATAAAGTACTTAATTGGCTGTAAAGCACATTGGGACGTCCTGCGGTCATGAAAGGCACGATAACAATACAAGTCTTTCTATGTGGGTCTATCAATTTACATAATGTCCATTGTAACCAGAGATATCAGATCAGTTATGTTTTTTCTTTACTTTTGAAAGTACAGGTGAGAGAGAGAAACAGTGGGATACAGAGAGAGGGAAGAGCAGGATCTAGGGCCGATGAGATTGGGTCCCAGAGCTGGAGGGAGTGGGGAGATCAGACTGGGTCCCAGAGCTGGAGAGATTGGGGAGAGACTGGATCCCAGAGCTGGAGAGAGTGGGGAGAGACTGGATCCCAGAGCTGGAGAGAGTGGGGAGAGACTGGATCCCAGAGCTGGAGAGAGTGGGGAGAGACTGGATCCCAGAGCTGGAGAGAGTGGAGAGAGACTGGGTCCCAGAGCTGGAGAGAGTGGGGAGATCAGACTGGGTCCCAGAGCTGGAGGGAGTGGGGAGATCAGACTGGGTCCCAGAGCTGGAGAGAGTGGGGAGAGACTGGGTCCCAGAGCTGGAGAGAGTGGGGAGAGACTGGGTCCCAGAGCTGGAGGGAGTGGGGAGAGACTGGGTCCCAGAGCTGGAGAGAGTGGGGAGATCAGACTGGGTCCCAGAGCTGGAGAGAGTGGGGAGGGACTGGGTCCCAGAGCTGGAGAGAGTGGGGAGAGACTGGGTCCCAGAGCTGGAGAGAGTGGGGAGGGACTGGGTCCCAGAGCTGGAGAGAGTGGGGAGAGACTGGGTCCCAGAGCTGGAGAGAATGAGACTCATTAACAGGGTGAATGGTCTGCCTAGACGAAGCACAGGAAAATATTCCCGTTTCTATGTTTGGTGCAGGGGGCACCCGTTAGTGTATCGAGGGAAGCCCTGAGTGGGAGATAGTTTCTTCAGCCCCCACTCACCAGGGTCTTCATCTCCGTGCTGTGGATCTGAAACTGCCAGGGGAATATGACGTTTGGCCTTTCCGCATTCTTCAGTGGCAGGAGGTGTCTTCTATCCTGGGGCAGGGACCAAAGGTTTACAAAGTAAGAACCAACATTTAAAGAGGGAGTCTGGTTCCACCTCCCCTTTCCCTGCAATCGGAGGTGGCAAAATGCTCCTGGAGCAGGTGTGCCCGCTTTCCAAAACCGTACCCGCAGCACACCGAACCAGTTTGTGCCAGCGAGGTTTGCAATCAGATGCCCATGTTGGGTCTGCCCGCCAGCGATTAGGACCCTCTCAATCTGCCCCCCGCATTGTAAGCCTCTCGGAAGAACTACCTCCTGAATTCGTGGAAGGTGCAGAAGCAGACAGGCCAGGGACCATGGGAGCTTACCGCACCACGAGGCCGCTATTCGGCCCATCGTGTCTGTGCCGGCCCTTTGCTGGAGCGATCCCCAACGAATCCCACTGCCCCGTTCTCTCCCCATAGCCCTGTATCAATCCCCAACTAATCCCACTGCCCCACTCTCTCCCCATAGCCCTGTATCAATCCCAAACTAATCCCACTGCCCCGCTCTCTCCCCATAGCCCTGTATCAATCCCAAACTAATCCCACTGCCCCGCTCTCTCCCCATAGCCCTGTATCAATCCCAAATCAATCCCACTGCCCCACTCTCTCCCCATAGCCCTGTATCAATCCCAAACTAATCCCACTGCCCCGCTCTCTCCCCATAGCCCTGTATCAATCCCAAACTAATCCCACTGCCCCACTCTCTCCCCATAGCCCTGTATCAATCCCCAAACTAATCCCACTGCCCCGCTCTCTCCCCAAAGCCCTGTATCAATCCCAAACTAATCCCACTGCCCCGCTCTCTCCCCATAGCCCTGTATCAATCCCAAACTAATCCCACTGCCCCACTCTCTCCCCATAGCCCTGTATCAATCCCCAAACTAATCCCACTGCCCCGCTCTCTCCCCATAGCCCTGTATCAATCCCAAACGAATCCCACTGCCCCACTCTCTCCCCATAGCCCTGGATCAATCCCAAACTAATCCCACTGCCCCGCTCTCTCCCCATAGCCCTGTATCAATCCCCAAACTAATCCCACTGCCCCACTCTCTCCCCATAGCCCTGTATCAATCCCAAACTAATCCCACTGCCCCACTCTCTCCCCATAGCCCTGTATCAATCCCCAAACTAATCCCACTGCCCCGCTCTCTCCCCATAGCCCTGTATCAATCCCAAACTAATCCCACTGCCCCGCTCTCTCCCCATAGCCCTGTATCAATCCCAAACTAATCCCACTGCCCCGCTCTCTCCCCATAGCCCTGTATTTTCCTCTGCTTCAAATTACATGGAATGTACAGTGCAGAAACAGGCCATTCGGCCCAACTGGTCTATGCCGGTGTTTATGCTCCACACGAGCCTCCTCCCTCCCTACTTCATCTCACCCTATCAGCATATCCTTCTATTCCTTTCTCCCTCATGTGTTTATCCAGCTTCCTCTTAAATCCTTCTCTCCTATTCACCTCGGCTATTCGCAATTACCCTGATGGTTTACAACCACCGGAATCACTCACCAGTTTTCTCCGCCTTGCATCAATCTGCCGAAAGTAAGTGCTGACATAAACATTGTCGTAACGAATGTCTTCGTTGAAACTGAATGTGTATAAGAAGGCACTGAACAAAGAGAGAACAACCCGTTATAGCACGGGTTAGATAGAGAGTAAAGCTCCCTCTACACTGTCCCGTCAAACACTCCCAGGGCAGGTACAGCACGGGTTCGATACAGAGTAAAGCTCCCTCTACACTGTCCCATCAAACACTCCCAGGGCAGGTACAGGGTTAGATACAGAGTAAAGCTCCCTCTACACTGTCCCATCAAACACTCCCAGGGCAGGTACAGCACGGGTTAGATACAGAGTAAAGCTCCCTCTACACTGTCCCATCAAACACTCCCAGGGCACATACAGGGTTAGATACAGAGTAAAGCTCCCTCTACACTGTCCCGTCAAACACTCACAGGGCAGGTAAAGCACGGGTTAGATACAGAGAAAAGCTCCCTCTACACTGTCCCATCAAACACTCCCAGGGCAGGTACAGCACGGGTTAGATACAGAGTAAAGCTCCCTCTGCACTGTCCCATCAAACACTCCCAGGGCAGGTACAGGGTTAGATACAGAGTAAAGCTCCCTCTACACTGTCCCATCAAACACTCCCAGGGCAGGTACAGCACGGGTTAGATACAGAGTAAAGCTCCCTCTACACTGTCCCATCAAACACTCCCAGGGCAGGTACAGGGTTAGATACAGAGTAAAGCTCCCTCTACACTGTCCCGTCAAACACTCCCAGGGCAGGTACAGCACGGGTTAGCTGTGGGATTATTTGCGTTCACCTGAGAGGGGCAGACGGGCCCTCGGTTTAACATCTCATCCGAAAGACGGCACCTCCGACAGTGCAGCACTCCCTCAGTACTGCACTGGGAACGTCAGCCTGGATTATGGGGCTCAAGTCTCTGGAGTGGGACTTGAACCCATGACCTTGTGACCCAGATATTTGTGCATTGCAAATATTGGAAGTGTGAAAACCGGCCTCTGTTTTGAAAAGCACTTGTTAGTCATTTGCGAACACTCCCATCAAACCAGACAGTGCAGCCTGAAAGCAGACGGGGAAGCCTTCTTGTAACTGAGTAGCACTCAATTGGTAAATGGGGCTAATTAGAGGGTAGGCTTTGCCCTGTAATTCAGACCCTGCACGGGGTCAGGAGGGGTTGAGTACCCATTTAAGTGTGAACACGAGGCTGCATGGCATGGGTTAAATCATCCCCGTAGCGATGACCTTTTTGACCCCCGCCATTTCTGTGAGAGGTCGTTCAATGGAGGTGGTGGGGAATGGGGGTGAGGAGTGGGGCCTCGCCTTATCTAAGGGGAAGGATATTCTTGCCTTTGAGAAGGTGCAACAAAGCTTCACTAGATTATTTCCTCGATTGAGAGGGTTGTCGTATGAGTAGAATGGGCCTGTACCCTCTGGAGTTCAGAAGAATGAGAGCTGATCTCATTGGAACATCTAAGATTCTGAGGGGGCTTGACAGGGTAGATGCTGAGAGGTTGTTTCCCCTGGCTGGAGAGTCTAGAACTAGGGGGCATAGTCTCAGGATAAGGGGTCGGCCATCCTAGACTGAGATGAGGAGGAATTTCTTCACTCAGAAGGTTGTGTATCTTTGGAATTCTCTACCCCAGAGATGGATGCTCAGTCATTGAGTATATTCAAGGCTGAGATGGATAGATTTTTGGACTCTCGGGGAATCAAGGGATATGGGGATTGGGCGGGAAAGTGGAGTTGAGGTCAAAGATCAGCCATGATCTGATTGAATGGCGGAGCAGGCTCGAGGGGCCGAATGGCCTACTCCTGTTCCTATTTCTTACGTTCAGCGGCACTGCCGGAGGCAGCAGACCTGTTTTTTTTTTGTGAAGGGGGGAAGGAGCGGGGAGGGGAGGGGTGTTGAAGCACAGGAGGACGGGGCAGAAAGTTGAGGGGCTGACAAGGGCTGCTCGTTCAGGCCAAGCACTTTTCGCTTATTCGGCAGGGTAAAAATTGGCGATGGGAAATATGGCCGTTTGGCGGGGCAGTTGGAGGCGGGAAGCTATGCGCTGAAACCTCCAGGAATACGTCCGACCAGAGTTGGCAACCCCCCACATGCAATCTCCTGGGAGAGGCAGAGAAAAGAACCCAGGGCCAGTGAGGGGGGGGGAGAAAAACAGTCAGGAAAATTTCTCTCCACACCCCTCAAGTAATGGAAACCAGCCCAGGAGATCATAAGGACCAAGTGCAGAACATGTAAGGTTTGTTTTATACTCAAGTGTATACGGCACGAATAATATACGAACAGGAGGAGGCCATTCAGCCCCTCGATCCTGTTCCGCCATTCAATTTAATCATGGCTGATCTGTATCTTAACTCCGCCTTGGATCCGTAACCCTCGCCTAACAAAAATCTATCAATCGCAGTTTTGAAATGCTCAATTGACCCCCTCCCGACCAGGCTTTTTAGAGTGGGGGGGGAGAGAGTTCCAGATTCCCACTCCCCTTTGTGTGAGGAAGTGACATCACCCCTGAACGGCCCGGCTCTAATTTTAAGGTTCTGCCCCCTTGTTCTGGACTCCCCCCACCAGAGGAAATAGTCTCTCTCTATCGACCACCACCACCACCCCCCCAATCAAACTCTTAACTTTGAACAAGCTTACTCACGAGATGAAGAGAATGAGAAAAGTGAGGGACGCCAAGAGTTTAAATATCGCCACGATTTTTTGCAACACGGTCCTCTTTTTCAGCATTTCCTCCCGCACCGTTTCGGTAATTTCGGCTTTGCTGAAGTTGGCTCCGATTAAGGCTTCTTGCTCCACTTTCTAGACACGGAAATAAAGAAGGGACGTTCGCTGCTTTGATTACGCTCCTGTGAAGCGCCTCATGACGTTTCATTCTACGTTAAACCCGCTGTATCAATGCAAGTTGCTGTTGGGTGTCTGCCGTGGCTCAGTGGGCAGCACCCCCGCCTCGGAGTCAGGGAGGTCGTGGGTTCGAACCCCCGCTCCAGAGACTTGAACGCAAAATCCAAGCAGACGCTCCCAGTGCCAGTACCGAGGGAGTGCGGCACTGTCGGAGGTGCCGTCTTTCAGATGAGACGTTAAACTGAGGGCCCGTCTGCCCCTCTCAGTTGGACGTAAAAGATCCCACCAAATGTGGAAATAAAAAGCTGGTCTCAGTGAAAGTGACCATGAGGCTGTCGGATTGTCATAAAAACAACTGCTTCATCAACGCCCTTTAGGGAAGGAACCCTGCCGTCCTTACCCAGTCTGGGTCTACCTTCCCGTCCCACACCCAATATGGTAGACCCTTCACCGCCCTCTGAAGTAGGCCACTCAGTTGTATCAAACCGCTACCCAGCGGTTCAAGAAGGAGGCCCGCCACCACGTTCCCCTCCGAGTCGCACACCCCATCCCCGACTTGGAAATATCTCGGCCGTTCCTTCATCGTCGCTGGGTCACAATCCTGGAACTCCCAAACAGCACTGTGGGAGAACCTTCACCACACGGACTGCAGTGGTTCAAGAAGGCGGCTCACCGCCACCTTCTCAAGGGCAACTAGGGATGGGCAATAAATGCCGGCCTCGCCCACATCCCCAGAATAATCAATAATACATCAGCACCGATTGGCAGTAGAAGCGGGCACAGTACCGGTCCCTAGAGTTCATTACCCACTGAGTCGCCAGGGACGTGCGCCTGCAGTCGCTCTGTCCGATACCTACACTGACAGCCATCTCCGTGGTGAAGTCCTGGTTCAGGTTGTCCACCGAGTTGTTGACTTTGTCGTAGAGTTGGCCAAAGTTGGAGTCCACCGGGATCCGTTCCTTGCACCAAGGGGTCATCACTGCAACAGGAAGGTCAACATAACAAAACTCCCATGGCAGGTACAGAACGGGTTAGATACAGAGTAAAGCTCCCTCTACACTGTCCCATCAAACACTCCCAGGGCAGGTACAGGGTTACATACAGAGTAAAGCTCCCTCTACACTGTCCCATCAAACACTCCCAGGGCAGATACAGCATGGGTTAGAATCAGAGTAAAGCTCCCTCTACACTGTCCCGTCAAACACTCCAAGTCACTCCAAATTCTTCCATTTCCCACACAGTATATCCTAAGGTAAAATTATGCTATCTCGTACGAACTCTCAACACACTCACCAGGTTATTCCCTTGGTGTCATTTGTACCCATTTATGGTAAACACCATCTTAAATTAGCATAGAGAGGTTGATAGGAATGTGGTCATAACCCCTACCCTTCTGATTAAACCTGCCAGCTCATGCTAACCAGGGGTTGGTTAAGAACATAAGAAATAGGAGCAGGAGTAGGCCATTCGGCCCCTCGAGCCTGCTCCGCCATTCAATCGGATCATGGCTGATCTTCTACCCCAACTCCACTTTCCCGCCCGATCCCCATATCCCTTGATTCTCCGAGAGTTCAAAAATCTATCGATCTCAGCCTTGAATATACTCAATGACTCAGCATCCAAAGCCCTCTGGGGGAGAGAATTCCAAAGATTCACAACCCTCTGAGTGAAGAAATTCCTCCTCATCTCAGTCTTGAATGGCCGACCCCTTATCCTGAGACTATGCCCCCTAGTTCTGGACTCTCCAGCCATGGGAAACAACCTCTCAGCATCTACCCTGTCAAGCCCCCTCAGAATCTTATATGTTTCAATGAGATCACCTCTCATTCTTCTAAACTCCAGAGGGTACAGGCCCATTCTACTCAATCTTTCCTCATAGGACAACCCTCTCATCCCAGGAATCAATCTAGTGAACCTTCATTGCACCGCCTCCAAGGCAAGTATATCCTTCCTTAGGTAAGGAGACCAAATCTGCACGCAGTTCTCCAGGTGAGGTCTCATCAAAGCCCTGTACAATTGTAGCAAGACTTCCTTACTCTTGTACTCCAACACCCTTGTGTGTGCTGTGGACCCATGCCCAGTAGGGATTACATGGAAACTGGCCATGGAGGGGCCTCGCAAGACGCAACAGAGACTTTCTCCCCATCAGCTTGGATTGGGTTCAGCCCAGATCTCAGAGGTGGAAAGGTCAGTGCTCCAATTGGCCGCACCAGTCTAGAGGACTGAAAGACTTGTGTTTCCTACATCACAACAGTGACTGCACTCCAAAAGTACCTCATTGGCTGTAAAGCGATTTGAGACGTCCTGAGGTCGTGAAAGACACTGTGTAAAAGAAACTGTTTCCAGTGGCAGGAGGGTCGGTGACCAAAGGACACGGATTTAAGATAATTCCCAGAGGGGGAGATGAGGAGAATGTTTTTTACGCAGCGAGTTGTTCTGATCTGGAATGCGCTGCCTGAAAGGGCGGTGGAAGCAGATTCAATAATAACTTTCAAAAGGGAATTGGATAAAATACTTGAAAAGGAAAAAGTTACAGGGCAATGGGGAAAGGGCCAGGGGGGACTAATTGGACAACTCTTTCAAAGAGCCAGCACAGGCATGATGGGCCGAATGGCCTCCTTCTGCGCTGTTTCACTCTATGAGTCTAAGTCTTTCTTTCTATTGGTTTGACATTTGCCAGCATGATGACAGTCGCTTCACTTCAATCTAATTCAGAGGAGTGCCCGATCATCGTAGCAACGATTAAAGATGGACCGTGACTAAGAGAGAGGGGCATTTTAGTGAGCGGGCGGCTTGTTACCTTACCTTTCATTATGTTGCACAGGAACTTGAACGTCATCGGGAGGCAGAAGAGGTGATTGAAGAGCGGGACGACTAGTTTAATCATACAGGCTGTGTGCTTCTGATCAAACCACTGTTTACACCTCTCGATCCCATAGTCAACAATAACTGGAAAGATAAGAGAGACTTGCATTTATATAGCGCCTCTCACCACCTCAGGACGTCCCAACGCGCTTTACAGCCAATGAAGTACTTTTTGAAGTGTCGTCACTGTTGTAATGCAGGAAACGCGGCAGCCAATTTGCGCACAGCAAGATCCCACAAACAGCAATGTGATAATGACCCAGATCATCTGTTTTAGTGATGTTGGTTGAGGGATGAATATTGGGCCAGGACACCTGTGCCCTCTCTCAGAAAGAGCTCTCCCCTCAGTCCCATTCACCCTGCCCTTTCCCCATTCGGCCCATCGCCCCTGTGCCTTCTCTCTGAAAGAGCTCTCCCCTCAGTCCCATTCCCCTGCCCTTTCCCCATTCGGCCCATCGCCCCTGTGCCCTCTCTCTGAAAGAGCTCTCCCCTCAGTCCCATTCCCCCATCCTTTCCCCATTCGGCCCATCGCCCCCCTGTGCCCTCTCTCTGAAAGAGCTCTCCCCTCAGTCCCATTCCCCCTCAGTCCCATTCCCCCGCCCTTTTCCCATCCCCTTTTAAATTTTTCTTGTTCAAATATTTACCCATTTTCCTTCAGAAAGCCTATTCTGGACTCTGATTCCCCCACTGTTTGTGGTCAAACATTCACTGTCCCCTCTGCGTGGAAGAATTTCCCCTAACCTCCCCCTTTGTACTTTTGGCAATGGGAGAACCTTCACCACACGGACTGCAGCGGTTCAAGAAGGCGGCTCACCACCACCTTCTCAAGGGGCAATTAGAGATGGGCAATAAATGCCGGCCTCGCCAGCGACGCCCACATCCCATGAACGAATAAAAAAGAAATAATGTGAAATTGATTCCCTGTGATTACCGACTCACTGACTTTCCTCATCATTTTGAACCCTCCCTACCAGATCTCCTCTTGACCTTCTCTGCTATGCCAGAGGGGAGGGGGTTATGCTGAGGGAGGGGGCCAAGATGGATACTCACATTCACAACGCATCTTGGTTTTCATCTCAAACAGTTTCTGTGTGGTGAGGTTCCTCTTTCCGCTGTTGGGCTCCTTGGCGGTATTGTATCCCTGCTTCGATATAATTTGATCATTAACATCGTGAAAGGAATGTTTAACTTTGCTGGTTTCTTTCCCAAAATCCATACTATTTTCCTGTAAGGGATAAAGAAAGAAATTGCATTTCTGTCACTCCTTTCACCACCTCAGGACGTCCCAGTTGGGTCAGTACTGAGGGAGCGCTGCACTGTCGGAGGGTCAGTACTGAGGGAGCGCCGCACTGTCGGAGGGTCAGTACTGAGGGAGCGCTGCACTGTCGGAGGGTCAGTACTGAGGGAGCGCCGCACTGTCGGAGGGTCAGTACTGAGGGAGCGCTGCACTGTCGGAGGGTCAGTACTGAGGGAGCGCCGCACTGTCGGAGGGTCAGTACTGAGGGAGCGCCGCACTGTCGGAGGGTCAGTACTGAGGGAGCGCTGCACTGTCGGAGGGTCAGTACTGAGGGAGCGCCGCACTGTCGGAGGGTCAGTACTGAGGGAGCGCTGCACTGTCGGAGGGTCAGTACTGAGGGAGCGCTGCACTGTCGGAGGGTCAGTACTGAGGGAGCGCTGCACTGTCGGAGGGTCGGTACTGAGGGAGCGCCGCACTGTCGGAGGGTCAGTACTGAGGGAGCGCTGCACTGTCGGAGGGTCAGTACTGAGGGAGCGCTGCACTGTCGGAGGGTCAGTACTGAGGGAGTGCTGCACTGTCGGAGGGTCAGTACTGAGGGAGCACCGCACTGTCGGAGGGTCAGTACTGAGGGAGCGCTGCACTGTCGGAGGGTCAGTACTGAGGGAGAGCCGCACTGTCGGAGGGTCAGTACTGAGGGAGCGCTGCACTGTCGGAGGGTCAGTACTGAGGGAGTGCTGCACTGTCGGAGGTTCAGTACTGAGGGAGCGCTGCACTGTCGGAGGGTCAGTACTGAGGGAGCGCTGCACTGTCGGAGGGTCAGTACTGAGGGAGCGCCGCACTGTCGGAGGGTCAGTACTGAGGGAGCGCTGCACTGTCGGAGGGTCAGTACTGAGGGAGTGCTGCACTGTCGGAGGTTCAGTACTGAGGGAGCACTGCACTGTCGGAGGGTCAGTACTGAGGGAGCGCCGCACTGTCGGAGGGTCAGTACTGAGGGAGCGCCGCACTGTCGGAGGGTCAGTACTGAGGGAGCGCTGCACTGTCGGAGGGTCAGTACTGAGGGAGCGCTGCACTGTCGGAGGGTCAGTACTGAGGGAGCGCCGCACTGTCGGAGGGTCAGTACTGAGGGAGCGCTGCACTGTCGGAGGGTCAGTACTGAGGGAGCGCCGCACTGTCGGAGGGTCAGTACTGAGGGAGCGCTGCACTGTTGGAGGGTCAGTGCTGAGGGAGTGCTGCACTGTCGGAGGGTCAGTACTGAGGGAGTGCTGCACTGTCGGAGGGACAGTACTGAGGGAGCGCTACACTGTCGGAGGGACAGTACTGAGGGAGCGCTGCACTGTGGGAGGGTCAGTGCTGAGGGAGCGCTGCACTGTCGGAGGGTCGGTACTGAGGGAGCGCCGCACTGTCGGAGAGTCAGTACTGAGGGAGCGCTGCACTGTCGGAGGGTCATTACTGAGGGAGCGCTGCACTGTCGGAGGGTCATTACTGAGGGAGCGCTGCACTGTCGGAGGGTCAGTACTGAGGGAGCGCCGCACTGTCGGAGGGTCAGTACTGAGGGAGCGCTGCACTGTCGGAGGGTCATTACTGAGGGAGCGCTGCACTGTCGGAGGGTCATTACTGAGGGAGCGCTGCACTGTCGGAGGGTCAGTACTGAGGGAGCGCCGCACTGTCGGAGGGTCAGTGCTGAGGGAGCGCTGCACTGTCGGAGGGTCGGTACTGAGGGAGCGCCGCACTGTCGGAGAGTCAGTACTGAGGGAGCGCTGCACTGTCGGAGGGTCATTACTGAGGGAGCGCTGCACTGTCGGAGGGTCATTACTGAGGGAGCGCTGCACTGTCGGAGGGTCAGTACTGAGGGAGCGCCGCACTGTCGGAGGGTCAGTACTGAGGGAGCGCTGCACTGTCGGAGGGTCAGTACTGAGGGAGCGCCGCACTGTCGGAGGGTCAGTACTGAGGGAGCGCTGCACTGTCGGAGTTGAATGAAGTACTTTTTGAAGTGTAGTCACTGTTGTAATGTAGGAAACACGGCAGCCAATTGGCACACGGCAAGATCCCACAAACAGCAATGTGAAAAATGACCAAATAATCTGTTTTTTAGTGATGTTGGTTGAGGGATAAATATTGGCCCCAGGACACCGGGGAGAACTCCCCCTTGCTCTTCCAATAATGGGATCTTTTACCTGAGAGGGGCAGACAGGGCCTCGGTTTAACGTCTCATCCAAAAGACAGCACCTCCGACAGTGCAGCGCTCCCTCAGTACTGACCCTCCGACAGTGCAGCGCTCCCTCAGTACTGACCCTCCGACAGTGCAGCGCTCCCTCAGTACTGACCCTCCGACAGTGCAGCACTCCCTCAGTACTGACCCTCCGACAGTGCAGCGCTCCCTCAGTACTGACCCTCCGACAGTGCAGCGCTCCCTCAGTACTGACCCTCGGACAGTGCAGCGCTCCCTCAGTACTGACCCTCGGACAGTGCAGCGCTCCCTCAGCACTGGCACTGGGAGTGTCGGCCTTGATTATGGGGCTCAAGTCTCTGGAGTGGGGCCTTGAACCCACGACCTTCTGACTCAGAGGCGAGAGAGAGAGACCCACTGAGTCACGGGCTGACTAAGAAAAGGAAATGAATGATTTTCATTGAAAACTTTAATTTTGTCTGGTTTTCATTTTTGAGATTGATCTTGTATTTTCTTTAGTGGCTAAATATTTTTTTTTTAAAAAGCAACCCCTTGTCTCCTCTTCCAGTAAACTAAAAGAAGTGAAATAAGGACCAAAGAGAGTTCAGAATTGCAGAAGGGGGAAGAAAGGTATGGCCCAACAGAGAACTGGAGGAGACTCAGGGGTTCCATTCGTAAAATGACACAACACTTGATGATTGTGCAGTGTTGCACGATTGCTTTATGGTAACATCGCCCGTCTCCGTCCCCTGCCTCAGCTCATCTGCTGCTGAAACCCTCATCCGTGCCTTTGTTATCTCCAGACTGGACTATTCCAACCCTCTCCTGGCCGGCCTCCCATCTTCCACCCTCTGTAAACTTGAGCTCATCCAAAACTCTGCTGCCCCCGTATCCTAACTCGCACCGAGTCCCGTTCACCCATCACCCCCCTGTGCTCGCTGACCTACATTGGCTCCCGGTCCGGCAAAGCCTCGATTTTAAAATTCTCATCCTCCTGTTCAAGTCTCTCCATGGCCCCTCCCTATCTCTGTAACCTCCTCCAGCCCCTACAACCCTCCGAGATCTCTGCGCTCCTCCAATTCTGGCCTCTTGCCCATCCCCCGATTTCCATCACTCCACCATTGGCGGCCGTGCCTTCAGCCGCCCGGGCCCTGAGCTCTGGAATTCCCTCCCTAAACCTCTCCGCCTCTCTCTCCTCCTTTAAGACGCTCCTTAAAACCTACCTCTTTGACCGAGCTTTTGGTCGCCTGTCCTAATATCTCCTTGTGTGGCTCGGTGTCAGATTTTATCTGATAATCGCTGCTGTGATGCGCCTTGGGGGACGTTTTACTGCGTTAAAATCCCTGAATAAAACAGGCAGAATCCCATCTGCTGACCGTTACAGGACAGACTTGATATTGAGGTCTATTGGAGTCAGCACAACCGAATGTCGGGCGGAACTTAAAATAGGCGACTGATACCTGTTTTGAGTTCCCCGTCCATGTCCAGCTTCACCCCCTTTGTTTTTCCCCCTTATTTAGCGCTCTGAGGTTGGGGAGAGGGGCGCGAGGTTGTGGTTACACACAAGGGGGTGCATTTTCACTTTTACAGCGGGATGGAACGCGGGAGTTGCATTGATATAGCGCCTTTCATGCAGTAAGAGGTGAGCATTGGAACAGTCGGGAGTCTAGAGGCAACAAAGGCACGGATGAGGGTTTCAGCAGCAGATGAGCTGAGGCAGGGGGCGGAGACGGGCGATGTTACAGAGATGGAAGTAGGCGGCCTTGGCGATGGGGAGGATATGGGGTCAGAAGCTCATCTCGGGGTCAAATCGGACGCCGAGGTCGCGAACAGTCTGGTTCAGCCTCAGAGGGCAGCCGGGAAGAGGGATGGAGTCGGTGGCGAGGGAACGGGGACTGAAGTCAACGGCTTCGGTCTTCCCACTATTTAACTGGAGGTGATTTCTGCTCATCCCAATTCGCCCCGAGGAATAAATTCACAGCGAGTGAATCGCGAAGGGAATCACGGGCATTGACGATGATTACTTTACTGGGTGTGCCTGAGTGGGCTGAGCTCTGTGGAGTGGGCAGTCACCTGTTGTTCTTTGCTCCCCTGGTGTTATCAATTGTTCTTGTCCCCCCCCGTACAGGGTGAAAGGGTCCCCGGCCGTCTCCCAGGAGAGAAGGGCCAGTTTACAAATCCCGCACTGCTCTACAGTGCACGCAGCCCGATGGGATTTTATACAATCGGAATGAATGGGAAGAGAGGGAAGGGCGAGGGAGAGGAGGAGGGAGACAGGCAGAGAGGATGAGGGGGAGGGAGACAGGCAGAGAGGGTGAGGGGGAGGGAGACAGGCAGAGAGGGAGAGGGGGAGGGAGACAGGCAGAGAAGGAGAGGGGGAGGGAGACAGGCAGAGAGGGAGAGAACATAAGAACATAAGAACATAAGAAATTGGAGCAGGAGTAGGCCAATCGGCCCCTCGAGCCTGCTCCGCCATTCAATAAGATCATGGCTGATCTGATCCCAACCACAAATCTAAAGAACACAAGAAGTCGGAGCAGGACCCGGCCACATAGCCCCTGGGCCCTCTCCGCCACCCACAGGGCATTGACCGATCCGAACTCAGCTTCATGTCCAATTTCCTGCCCGCTCCCCATAACCCCTAATTCCCTTTACTTCTAGGAAACTGTCTATTTCTGTTTTAAATTTATCTAATGATGTAGCTTCCACAGCTTCCTGGGGCAGCAAATTCCACAGACCTACCACCCTCTGAGTGAAGAAGTTTCTCCTCATCTCAGTTTTGAAAGAGCAGCCCCTTATTCTAAGATTATGCCCCCTAGTTCTAGTTTCACCCATCTTTGGGAACATCCTTACTGCATCCACCCGATCAAGACCCTTCACAATCTTATATGTTTCAATAAGATCGCCTCTCATTCTTCTGAACTCCAATGAGTAGAGTCCCAATCTACTCAACCTCTCCTCATATGTCCGCCCCCTCATCCCCGGGATTAACCGAGTGAACCTTCTTTGTACTGCCTCGAGAGCAAGTATGTCTTTTCTTAAGTATGGAGACCAAAACTGTATGCAGTATTCCAGGTGCGGTCTCACCAATACCTTATATAACTGCAGCAATACCTCCTTGTTTTTATATTCTATCCCCCTAGCAATAAAAGCCAACATTCCGTTGGCTTTCTTGATCACCTGCTGCACCTGCATACCAACTTTTTGATTTTCTTGCACTAGGACCCCCAGATCCCTTTGTACTGCAGTACTTTCCAGTTTCTCGCCAGGCAGAGAAGGAGAGGGGGAAGGAGACAGGCAGAGAGGGAGAGGGGGAGGGAGACAGGCAGAGAGGGAGAGGGGGAGGGAGACAGGCAGAGAGGGAGAGGGGGAGGGAGACAGGCAGAGAGGGAGAGGGAGATAGGCAGAGAGGGAGAGGGGGAGGGAGACAGACAGAGAGGGAGAGGGAGATAGGCAGAGAGGGAGAGGGGGAGGGAGATAGGCAGAGAGGGAGAGGGGGAGGGAGACAGGCAGTGAAGACGAGGGGGAGGGAGACAGGCAGAGAGGGGGAGGGAGACAGGCAGAGAGGGTGAGGGGGAGGGAGATAGGCGGAGTGGGGGAGGGAGACAGGCAGTGAGGGGGAGGGAGACAGGCAGAGAGGGGGAGGGGGAGGGAGACAGGCAGAGAGGGAGGGGGGAGGGAGACAGGCAGAGAGGGAGGGGGGAGGGAGATAGGCGGAGTGGGGGAGGGAGACAGGCAGTGAGGGGGAGGGAGACAGGCAGAGAGGGGGAGGGGGAGGGAGACAGGCAGAGAGGGGGAGGGGGAGGGAGACAGGCAGAGAGGGGGAGGGGGAGGGAGACAGGCAGAGAGGGGGAGGGGGAGGGAGACAGGCGGAGAGGGAGAGGGGGAGGGAGACAGGCAGAGAGGGAGAGGGGGAGGGAGACAGGCAGAGAGGGAGAGGGGGAGGGAGACAGGCGGAGAGGGGGAGGGAGACAGGCAGAGAGGGGGAGTGAGACAGGCGGAGAGGGGGAGGGAGACAGGCAGAGAGGGAGAGGAGGAGGGAGACAGGCGGAGAGGGTGAGGAGGAAATAGAGGGACATGCAGAAAGGGAGAGGGAGAGGGAGACAGGCAGTGAGGGAGAGGGGGAGGGAGACAGGCAGTGAGGGAGAGGGGGAGGGAGACAGGCAGAGAGAGCGAGGGGGAGGGAGACAGGCAGAGAGGGAGAGGAGGAAATAGAGGGACAGGCAGAGAGGGAGAGGAGGGTAAGAGTGAGGGGGTGGAGAGGGTATGGGTGAGAGGGTGGAAAGGGTAGAGAGACAGGCAGAGAAAGGGAGGGGGAGAGAGAGAGAGAGAATGTGGATGGAGAGGGAGGTAGAGGAACAGAGAGAGAGGGCGAGGAGAGGAAGAGGGAAAGAATGAGTGGTTAGGGAGAGAGGGAGAGGAGAGAGGGTGGGAGCAGAGCCAGGGACAGAGGGGAAGAGGGACCTGGAAAGATGGAGTGAGAGGGAACGGGAGAGTAAGGGTGGGGAGAGGGGAAACGGGAGGCGGTTAACGGGAGCCAGAGAGAGAGAGGGGAAGTTGAACAAGGAAAGAGAGGGAAGAGGGGCAAAGAGATAAAAGAAAGAAAACATAAAGTGGGGAAGAGATAAGAGAAAGAGAAGGAGAAGAGGGGGCAGAGGAGGAGAGAAAATGGAGGAGAACGTGCAGGGAACAGGAGAGTGACACCACACTGCGAGTCTGACCACCTTCCCTCCCGGATCCCACCTTCATGTTCTGGATGATTCTTTTCAAGGGCTCCAGCATCAGTTTCCAGAGTTTCTTTGTGTGGTTGATCTGGAGCTCGACAGTGCAGCCCACGGATTCCCCAACCACCTCTATGTTCTTCTGAATGTTCGAAACCGGCCCTGTGCGAAACAGAAAATCAGTCACTCCGCAGGACAACGAGAGAGCTCGGGATAACATTTCGACACTTCGACGGAAGAGAGGGAGAGAAAGGAAGAATGAACTTGCATTTCTATCACACCTTTCACGTCCCGAAGCTCCTTACAGCCAATGAGGTACTTTTTTGAAGTGCAGTCACTGTTGTAATGTAGGAAACGCGGCAGCCAATTTGCGCACAGCAAGATCCCACAAACAGCGATGCGATAAATGACCAGATCATCTGGGTTTTTTTTTAGTGATGTTGGTCGAGGGATAAATATCGGCCCCAGGACACCGGGGAGAACTCCCCCTCCTGCTCTTCTTCCAATAGCGGCCCGCGGGATCTTTTACGTCCACCCGAGAGGGGCAGACGGGGGCCCTCGGTTTAACGCCTCATCCGAAAGACGGCCCCTCCGACAGTGCGGCGCTCCCTCATTTCGTATGTACTCATGAGGAGGCAGGGAGTAGAACAAGAAACAGGAGGAGGCCATTCAGCCCCTTGAGCCTATTCCGCCATTCAATTAGATCATGGCTGATCTGTCTCTGAACTCCATCTACCCGCCTTGGTTCCAAATCCCTTAATACCCTCACCCAACAAAAAAACTATCAATCTCATATTAAAAGCTCTGATTCATTCCCAGCGTCCGCAGCCTTTCGGGGGGGGGAGCGAGTTCCAGATTTCCACTCCCCTTTGGGTTAAAAGTGCTTCCCGACATCACCCCCTGAATGACCTCGGCTCTAATTTTAAGATTCGGTTGGATGGCGATCTGCCCTCCACGGTCGAATAGCCGGCCGACGCTGACCGTTTTGGGCTCGCGCTCGGTCAGCGCCCCGGAAGGATTCAGCGGCGCTCGGGGACGGAAAAGATGGGGGGAGAGAGTTGGTTAAAAAGCATTCTTCGTTTATTTATTCTTTTTTCTTAAACCGAGTCGCACTGCCGGCACTTACCCTGCATGACGACCGCCATGAGCAGCATCAAAAGGACTCCGCGACCCTCTCCGCCCAACAGCTGCGGCACCATGATCATGATCGCACATCGATAATGAACCGAGATACTCCAGCCCAAGCCCATAACAACTGCGGGGCGAGAAAGCACACAGTTCGATGGATTCACCAGCTTGGATTCATAGGATCATACAGTGCAGGAGGAGGCCACTCGGCCCATCTTTGAAATAGCTATCCAATTTAGTCCCACTTCCCCCACCCCCCCCCCCCCCCCCCCCCCCCCGCTTGCTCTTTCCCCCTAACCCTGCAGATTAATCCTCTTCAAGTATTTATCCAATTGCCTTTTGAAAGTTCCGATGGAATCTGCTTCCACCGCCCTTTCAGGCAGCTCGTTCCAGATCTTAACAACACTCTGAGTGAAAACACATTCTCCTCATCTCCCCCTCTGGTTCTTTTGCCAATTATCTTCAATCTGTGTCCTCTGGTTACCGACCCTCCTGCCACTGGAAACAGTTTCTCCTTATTTACTCTGTCAAAACCCCTCATGATTTTGAACACCTCGATTAAATCTCCCCTTAACCTTCTCTGCTCTAAGGAGAACAATCCCAGCTTCTCCAGTCTCTCCACATAACTGAAGTCCCTCATCCCTGGTACCATTCTGGTAAATCTCCTCTGCACCCTCTCCAAGGCCTTGACATCCTTCCTAAATGCAGTGCCCAATATTAGACACAATATTCCAGCTGAGGCCCAACCAGTGATTTGTAAAGGTTTTTTTTGTAAACCTACATTGGCTCCCGGTCCGGGAACGCCTCGATTTAAAACTTCTTATCCTTGTTTTCAAATCCCTCCATGGCCTCGCCCCCCTCCCTATCTCTGTAACCTCCTCCAGCCCTACAAACCTTCGAGATCTCTGCGCTCCTCCAATTCTGGCCTCTTGCGCATCCCCGATTTAAATTGCCCCACCATTGGCGGCCGTGCCTACAGCTGCCTGGGCCCTGAGCTCTGGAATTCCCTCCCTAAACCTCTCCGCTTCTCTCTCCTCCTTTAAGACTCTCCTTAAAACCTCCCTCTTTGACCGAGCTTTTGGTCACCTGTCCTAATATCTCCTTATGTGGCTCGGTGTCAAATTTTGTTTGATAATCGCTCCTGCGAAGTGCCTTGGGGACGTTTTACTACGTTAAAGGCGCTATATAAATGCAGGTTGTTGTTGTTTAGCATGACTTCCTTGTTTTTGTATTCAATGGCCCTGTTCACCTATTGCGTGAGCTCCGATTTTGTGCTCCCGGCAAAATCTTTGCCAGAGCCTCATGGCCCCAACGAAGGGAGCTGAAAGGTTGGGTCTGAATTGCAATCCGGTCATTTGAATAATTAGCATGAGATCCCAGAGCAACTTTCGACCTTGCGCCAGCTTGAATTTAAAAGGATGCGCCCACCTAAAGGTAAGTAGCTGCAGATGAGGGCGAATGTTGGGTTTCAGCCATTACCAAACAGCTTAGAAAGGGATTTTAAATATTCTTCCACCTTTGGCGAGGCTGGGAAAGATGTGCCAAGCAAAACTGAAGTAAAGGGAAAACCGGTGCGTGGGCACAAATCGGGCACAGTGGGCTCTCCCTAGCCCCATTTTACATGGCTGGCACAATGATGCGCTGCTGCATGAGGTGGTTCTGAGGAGGGTCGCCATGTTTGGCACTCCAGAGCACCCGCTACAGGGGAACAACAATGGTGAATCTTGCCTATCACGACTTGGAGGCCAGGTTCGTCGGTCTGCATGGTTCATAGGGGTGCCGTCAATTCTGGGAACATTGTTGCCCGGGAAACATTCCGTGCCCACGTGCCAAGGTCCTGCCTCCTTCCCACAGAGAAGGCGGTGAACTCACTGTGCCTTGCAAACGGGTACGGTAGTGCAGTGGTTATGTTACTGGGCTAGTACTCCAGAGGCGGGGACTAATAATCCCAGCATGAACGTGAGTTCAAATCCCACCACGGCAGTTTGAGAATTTGAATCCCGTTTACAAAATCTGCGAATGCAAAGCTGGCATCGGTAAAAAAAAAATGACCGTGAAACTGTCGGATTGTCCGACTGGCTCACTAAAGTCCCTTTACGGGAAGGAAAAAAACCCTGCCGTCTTTATCCGAACTGGGCCTGTACGCGACTCGCCTCACACCCAAAGTGGTTGGCCCCGAAGTGGCCCCCTCAGTTGCATCAAGCCGCTGCCCACCTCCACCTACTCTGGGCGACGAGGGGATGGGCAATAAATGCCGGCCTTGCCAGCGACGCCCACCTCCCAGGGAAACGAGGCTTCTGTCACTTCCTTCAGGCAAGTGGGGAGCGCCAACTGACCGAATTTGCAAGTCACCGGCGGTGGACCGGAAGGATCCAGTGGTGTAAACATTTATTTGCTTTAGTGGCCTTCAATAAAATAGGAGCAGGAGTAGGCCATTCGGCCCTTCGAGCCTGCTCCGCCATTCAATATGATCATGGCTGATCCTCTATCTCAGTACCATATTCCCGCTCTCTCCCCATACCCCTTGATGCCTTTTGTGTCTAGAAATCTATCCAGCTCCTTCTTAAATATATTCAATGACTTGGCCTCCACTGCCTTCTGTGGTAGAGAATTCCACAGGTTCATCACCCTCTGAGTGAAGAAATTTCTCCTCATCTCAGTCCGAAATGTCCTACCCCGTATCCTGAGACTGTGACCCCTCGTTCTGGACCCCCCAGCCAGGGGAAACATCCTCCCTGCATCCAGTTTAGCCCTGTCAGAATTTTATGTGTTTCAGTAAGATCCCCTCTCATTCTTCTAAACTCGAGTGAATACAGGCCGAGTCGACCCAATCTCTCCTCAAACGACAGTCCTGCCATCCCAGAAATCAGTTGGTAGTAAGAGCAGTTCTGCTGATGCACAAATTGTCTTCAGCTTTGCCGCCAGGAGAGGGCACAGTGTGTGTGCCAGCCTTCTTTGTGGTGCACAGGTGCTGAGGTCTCAGTAGATGAGGGTAAGGGTGGGCGCGTTCATGATACCCCCACTCCTTGCCCCCTCAAGTCCCATTAGACCGTCTTCACATTTGGGACCGCCATTGGAGCAGGGTGAGAATTAGGAACAGCAGCCCAGAGAGACACAAACTAGGATTTTAGTCCACACTCACTCCAAGGGCAGGTACAGCACGGGTTAGATACAGAGTAAAGCTCCCTCTACACTGTCCCATCAAACACTCCCAGGGCAGGTACAGGGTTAGATACAGAGTAAAGCTCCCTCTACACTGTCCCATCAAACACTCCCAGGGCAGGTACAGGGTTAGATACAGAGTAAAGCTCCCTCTACACTGTCCCATCAAACACTCCCAGGGCAGGTACAGGGTTAGATACAGAGTAAAGCTCCCTCTACACTGTCCCATCAAACACTCCCAGGGCAGGTACAGCACGGGTTAGAGACAGAGTAAAGCTCCCTCTACACTGTCCCGTCAAACACTCCCAGGGCAGGTACAGGGTTAGATACAGAGTAAAGCTCCCTCTACACTGTCCCATCAAACACTCCCAGGGCAGGTACAGCACGGGTTAGAGACAGAGTAAAGCTCCCTCTACACTGTCCCATCAAACACTCCCAGGGCAGGTACAGCACGGGTTAGATACAGAGTAAAGCTCCCTCTACACTGTCCCATCAAACACTCCCAGGGCAGGTACAGCACGGGTTAGATACAGAGTAAAGCTCCCTCTACACTGTCCCAACAATGTGCCTCTCACCTTTATCCTACAATTGTAGTCATATGGCATGTGTACCTCCCACACCAGCCGGCCTTACAACCCACTGAGACGTAGTGACAGTTTATGAACAGTTTGGTTGCGAGTGCCCATACCAAGGCACGGTGTTATAAACTGGATAGCCCAGTGGTGAGGGTAGAATACTAGAGCGTGATCTTCAGTTGCTTCCAAGCCTTTATTCACAGTGACCCACATTAACCCCTCCACGCCCTAGATCAGCTCTCATATAAATGGACACAAGAAAGTCCCCAATTGTTACTGCGCCACCTGAATACAATAGAGACTAATTGACATAAATCCTCTGGATACAAATAACACCTAGGAGTGGGGAACATGTGCCTGGCAGATGAGAGGCCCAGTGCATCACAGTGACTGCAATCGCACACCAATGTGATTGACTCTGAAGCGGCCTGGTAAGCAAATTAGCTGCCTCGGATCGCGACCAGCCCCCCGCCAAGACTCTCGCGACAGTCAACTTGACTGCGGTGATTTTCGAGGGAGGTTTTGGGGTGGGGTTTGATGGACAATACTCACTGGATAATGCGTACAGAATGTAAAGCTTGTGATCCTCATCAAGGTCCAGTCGTTCCACCATAATAAAGTAAAATGCTGAAAAACACATCGAGAAGGTGTCTTTTAGTCGCTGATCCTCAGCGGGTGTCTCACGCTCGCCTCCGAGTCAGAAGCTCGGGGGTTCGAGCCCCCACACTCCCGAGACTCGAGCCCCGCAATCCAGGCCGGACGCTCCCGCTGCCAGTACCGAGGGAGCGCCGCACTGTCGGAAGGTGCCGTCTTTCGGATGAGACGTGAGAACCTCTCAGGTGGACGTAAAAGACCCCACGGCCACTATTTTGAAGAAGAGTTCTCCCCGCTGTCCTGGGGCCAGTATTTATCCCTCAACCAACATCGCTAATAAAACAGATTATCTGCTCATTATCACCTTGCAGTTTGTGGGATCTTGCTGTGCGCAAATTGGCTGCAGAGTTTCCTACATTACAGCGCTGACTACACTTGAAAAGTACTCCATTGGTTGTAAAGCACTTTTGGGATGTCCTGAGGACGTGAACGGCGCCATATAAATGCAAGTCTTTTTCTCCTTCTTGGTGTCCATTGCATGTGACGAGCTACACTCAAATTTCCCACTTCTTTCTTTCTAGTCAGTTGGTGAACATGTTTTTTTTGTCCCGGGCGAGATAACGATGGGGTTGGGAGAGAGACTTCAGAATCTCGCCCCACAGCGCCGCCTACTGGGCAGAGCCTGCACTTGTATCGTTACAAGTAACTGTTTACATACAGGATTTCCATTCTAAATGTTTACATAGGCAGTTTCAATGTTCAAGGTTGATAGAGAAGGGTGAGCAAAAATCATAACCACAGGAGGCTGGACAGGACGTGCGCGCACACTCAAGAATATTATTATTAATACAGTTGCTCTCCTGTGGTACCGCACACGGAGAGTAAAAAAGGAGTGTAGTCTTCAGATGAAGGGGTATAATTCAGTAAAGGATTGCAAGCATAATTCAATCCCCATTTTAAATTCCTCCATTCTGTGCTTAGATAGAATTACACAGAATGTACAGCACAGAAACAGGCCATTCGGCCCAACTGGTCCATGCTGGTGTTCATGCTCCACACCAGCCTCCTCCCTCCTTACTTCATCTCACCCAATCAGCATATCCTTCTACTCCTTTCTCCCTCATGTGTTTATCGAGCTTCCCCTTAAATCCATCCACACTATTCACCTCAACCACTCCTTGTGGGAGTGAGTTCCACATTCTCACCACTCTCTGGGTAAAGAAGTTTCTCCTGAATTCCCAATTGGATTTATGAGTGACTATCTTATATTTATGGCCCCTAGTTCTGATCTCCCCCCACAAGTGGAAACATCTTCTCTACGTCTACTCTATCGAACCCTTTCATAATCTTAAAGACCTCTATCAGGTCTCCCCTCAGCCTTCTCTTTTTTACACAAATGAGCCCCAGCCTGTTCAGTCTTTCCTGATAGTTATAACCTCCCAGTTCTGGTATCATCCTTGTAAATCTTTTTTGCACCTTCTCTAATGCTTCGATATCCATTTTATAATAATATGGAGACCAGAACTGTGCCCAGTACTCCAAGTGTGGTCTAACCATGGTATATGGAGACCAGGACAGTGCCCAGTACTCCAAGTGTGGTCTAACCATGGTATATGGAGACCAGGACAGTGCCCAGTACTCCAAGTGTGGTCTAACCGTGGTATATGGAGACCAGAACTGTGCCCAGTACTCCCAAGTGTGGTCTAACCATGGTATATGGAGACCAGAACTGTGCCCAGTACTCCAAGTGTGGTCTAACCATGGTATATGGAGACCAGAACTGTGCCCAGTACTCCAAGTGTGGTCTAACCATGGTATATGGAGACCAGGACTGTGCCCAGTACTCCAAGTGTGGTCTAACCGTGGTATATGGAGACCAGATCTGTGCCCAGAGCAAAAATGAACAAAACTTTTCACCTATTGGTTTAAAATTACCCACCGATCCCGAGGATCGCACCGACCCCATAGCCCATGAAGAACTTGGAAATCCGGAATTCCGAGGGTTTGCTCCAGAGAAATCGTGCAACGATCGGAGGGCAGCAGTGGATAAAGATCCTTTTAATAGCTAGAGAGAAAACAATGCTTATTTATTCAAGGTTCAAGTAAAGCTACGCTGTCCCCATCAAACACTCCCAGGGCAGGTACAGGGTTAGATACAGAGTAAAGCTCCCTCTACACTGTCCCATCAAACACTCCCAGGGCAGGTACAGGGTTAGATACAGAGTAAAGCTCCCTCTACACTGTCCCATCAAACACTCCCAGGGCAGGTACAGGGTTAGATACAGAGTAAAGCTCCCTCTACACTGTCCCATCAAACACTCCCAGGGCAGGTACAGGGTTAGATACAGAGTAAAGCTCCCTCTACACTGTCCCATCAAACACTCCCAGGGCAGGTACAGGGTTAGATACAGAGTAAAGCTCCCTCTACACTGTCCCATCAAACACTCCCAGGACAGGTACAGGGTTAGATACAGAGTAAAGCTCCCTCTACACTGTCCCATCAAACACTCCCAGGACAGGTACAGGGTTAGATACAGAGTAAAGCTCCCTCTACACTGTCCCATCAAACACTCCCAGATCACCACCTTCTCAGCATAAATGCAGCAGGGCAATAAATGCCGGCCTTGCCAGCGATGCCCACATCCCGAGGAAAACATTTTACAAAATATGAAGCCTGAAAATACCATCAGATGCCTGGGAGCCATTTTAAGGCTGTAATCCAATCTCAACACTCTAACTACAGATTGTATAATGTAATTGTAGCCCCTGCATTTGAATGATATCTCGGTTCTAATTCTAAGGTATTCATCGTGCCAGGACACCTTTCCCTTCTCCGCTCCTGAAGGTGCTTTGTGTCGCTCGATGTTAGCTGCCCTCTGTTACTGTTCCTCATGCATGAGCCCAGATGCAGAGAGTTGGAAGAAGAGTTGACTGTGAAAAGCATCTTAGCCAAGCTCTGCCCAGATCTTATGTGGAAATACGTTCAAGAAGCTCGACACCATCCAGGACAAAGCAGCCCGCTTGATCGGCACCCCATCCACCACCCTAAACATTCACTCCCTTCACCACTGGCGCACAGTGGCTGCAGTGTGTACCATCCACAGGATGCACTGCAGCAACTCGCCAAGGCTTCTTCGACAGCACCTCCCAAACCCACGACCTCTACCACCTAGAAGGACAAGGGCAGCAGGCACATGGGAACAACACCACCTGCACGTTCCCCTCCAAGTCACACACCATCCCGACTTGGAAATATATCGGCCGTTCCTTCATCGTCGCTGGGTCAAAATCCTGGAACTCCCTCCCTAACAGCACTGTGGGAGAACCTTCACCACACGGACTGCAGCGGTTCAAGAAGGCGGCTCACCACCACCTTCTCAAGGGGCAATTAGGGGATGGACAATAAATGCTGGCCTCGCCCACATCCCCAGAATGAATTTTTTAAAAACCCACACACAACAAGCTCACTTTCCAGCAGGGACATTGGATAGTGATCAGGAGGAGGAATTCTGGTTGGTTTTTGCTTCTTCCTGGCACGGGGGCTCTGAGGCAAATCGTAGCAACTCAAATGCCAACTCTCCCGAGCACAGGCCAAGGATCGGAGAGAGGAGCTTCCTGCCCTGCATGGCTCGGCACCCCGCCATGCTGTACACGGTGTGCCGTACACAGAGAATAACACAACCTGGGCCAGGGAATGAGACAACACATCTCAATGTTGGACGAAGACCTCTTACGCCAGCGGAGCGAAACTCAAGCAGTTCATTTCCGCCATCCGGAAAGGTTTGCTAGACAGTGCGTCATGAATGCACTGGCCCTTTAAAGGATACAATTACACAAAGCGTCAACACTGAACCAGAGCTGCAGTTAATGGCAACGTACTTGAATGGGATGGTTTCCCATTTTGCTTTCGATATGCTCTCCCTTCTACAGCTCCTGCCGTCTCTCCATTCTTTTGCTCTTTCTCTCTGCTCCCTCTCCTCCCCGCTATGCGCCCCCTCCTCCCCGCTGTGCTCTCTCTCCTCCCCGCTATGCTCTCTCTGCTCTCTCTCCTCCCCGCTGTGCTCTCTCTCCTCCCCGCTATGCTCTCTCTGTTCTCTCTCCTCCCTGCTGTGCTCTCTCTCCTCCCCGCTATGCTCTCTCTGTTCTCTCTCCTCCCTGCTGTGCTCTCTCTCCTCCCCGCTATGCTCTCCCTGTTCTCTCTCCTCCCTGCTGTGCTCTCTCTCCTCCCCGCTATGCTCTCTCTGTTCTCTCTCCTCCCTGCTGTGCTCTCTCTCCTCCCCGCTATGCTCTCCCTGTTCTCTCTCCTCCCTGCTGTGCTCTCTCTCCTCCCCGCTATGCTCTCTCTGTTCTCTCTCCTCCCTGCTGTGCTCTCTCTCCTCCCCGCTATGCTCTCTCTGTTCTCTCTCCTCCCTGCTATGCCCTCTCTCCTCCCCGCTATGCTCTTTCTCATCTTCTCTTTCGACTCTCACTCATTTTACTTTTTATCTCTTTCTTGCCTCTCCTGCTCCTCTCCTCTCCTCTCTTTCATTGCCTCACACTCATAAAACAATCCTTGCAGTCTGCGCTGTTTAATCTCCCAGTCCTCTCTTGAGCGGAAAGAAGCTCTAATTCCCAGCACCCCCCCTCCGCAGAACTCCACCATTCTGAAGCCACAATTACCTTGTGACACGAGAGAATGGAGAATTCCTTCAGAACTGATGGGCTGTGACTTCATAGAATCACAGAATCTTACAGCAAAGAAGGAGGCCATTTGGCCCATTGTTCCTGTGCCGGCTCTTTGAAAGAGCTATCCAATTAGTCCCACTCCCCCCAAAGCCCCTGCAAATTTTTCACCTTCAACTATTTATCCAATTCCTTTTTGAAAGTTACTATTGAATCTGCTTCCACCGCCCTTTCAGGCGGCGAATTCCAGATCAGAACAACTCGCTGCGTAAAAAAATTCTCCTCATCTCCCCCTCTGGTTCTTTGGCCAATTATCTTCAATCTGTGTCCTCTGGTTCCCGACCCTCCTGCCACTGGAAACAGTTTCTCCTTATTTACTCTCTCAAAACCCTTCATGGAATAGAGGGGGAATCTCAGGGACATTGAACACCTCGATTAAATCTCCCCTTAACCTTCTCTGCTCGAAGGAGAACAATCCCAGCTTCTCCAGTCTCTGCACATAACTGAGGTCCCTCATCCCTGGTACCATTCTTGGCACCATCCAGGACAAAGCAGCCCGCTTGATTGGCACCCCATCCACCACCCTAAACATTCACTCCCTTCACCACCGGCGCACCGTGGCTGCAGTGTGTACCATCCACAGGATGCACTGCAGCAACTCGCCAAGGCTTCTTCGACAGCACCTCCCAAACCCGCGACCTCTACCACCTAGAAGGACAAGGGCAGCAGGCACATGGGAACAACACCACCTGCACGTTCCCCTCCAAGTCACACACCATCTCGACTTGGAAATATATCGGCCGTTCCTTCATCGTCGCTGGGTCAAAATCCTGGAACTCCCTTCCTAACAGCACTGTGGGAGAACCTTCACCACACGGACTGCAGCAGTTCAAGAAGGCGGCTCACCACCACCTTCTCAAGGGGCAATTAGGGATGGGCAATAAATGCCGGCCTCGCCAGCGACGCCCACATCCCGTGAATGAATAAAAAAAATAATTCTAGTAAATCTCTGCACCCTCGCCAAGGCCTTGAATCTGCCTCCACCGCCCTTTCAGGCAGCGCATTCCAGATCATAACCGCTCGCTGCGTAAAAAGGTTTTCCTCATGTTGCCTTAAATCTGTGTCCTCTCGACCCTTCTGTCAATGGGAACAGCTTCTCTTTATTTACTCTATTCCACCTCTCAGAGATTCCCCCTCCATTCCATGTCCCTGAGATTCCCCCTCTATTCCATGTCCCTGAGATTCCCCCCCTCTATTCCATGTCCCTGAGATTCCCCCCCTCTATTCCATGTCCCTGAGATTCCCCCCTCCATTCCATGTCCCTGAGATCCCCCCCCTCTATTCCATGTCCCTGAGATTCCCCCCCTCTATTCCATGTCCCTGAGATTCCCCCCTCCATTCCATGTCCCTGAGATTCCCCCCCTCTATTCCATGTCCCTGAGATTCCCCCCCTCTATTCCATGTCCCTGAGATTCCCCCCTCCATTCCATGTCCCTGAGATTCCCCCCCTCCATTCCATGTCCCTGAGATTCCCCCCCTCTATTCCATGTCCCTGAGATTCCCCCTCCATTCCATGTCTCTGAGATTCCCCCTCTATTCCATGTCCCTGAGATTCCCCCCCTCTATTCCATGTCCCTGAGATTCCCCCCCTCTATTCCATGTCCCTGAGATTCCCCCCCTCTATTCCATGTCCCTGAGATTCCCCCCTCTATTCCATGTCCCTGAGATTCCCCCCCTCCATTCCATGTCCCTGAGATTCCCCCCTCCATTCCATGTCCCTGAGATTCCCCCCCTCTATTCCATGTCCCTGAGATTCCCCCTCCATTCCACGTCCCTGAGATTCCCCCCTCCATTCCATGTCCCTGAGATTCCCCCCCTCTATTCCATGTCCCTGAGATTCCCCCCTCCATTCCATGTCCCTGAGATTCCCCCCCTCTATTCCATGTCCCTGAGATTCCCCCCTCTCATAGAGTCATAGAGTTATACAGCACGGATAGAGGCCCTTCGGCCCATCGTGTCCGCGCCGGCCATCAGCCCCTCTATTCCATGTCCCTGAGATTCCCCCCTCTATTCCATGTCCCTGAGATTCCCCCTCCATTCCATGTATCTGAGATCCCCCTTCTCCAATCTCTGCGAGTCCCCCTCCAATCTCTGCGAGTCCCCCTCCAATCTCTGCGAGTCCCCCTCCTTCTCCATATCTCTGAGTTTCCTCTCAGCCTGCTCCACTCGTCCTGATGCCTTGCTCCAGAAATACCAGAAGCAGTGAACACACTCAAACACTATCTTTGCATTTCAAAAAGGCAGAATTATTAGATCCAGAATGAATAAGAAAAGAAAAGCCACAGATTGAAAGTTTAACTGCTTTAGAATCTCTCCGATCTCCTGTTGCCTAGCAATACAAAGGTTTTGAGTAAAAATACATTCCACAGTCCCTACCGGCCAATCGAAGAGGTAAATTTCCCATCAATCATTGTATCCCAAGAGGTATTAGCCAATGGTATTGGATATAGTCATTCTAGAACTCCTATTGGCTACATGTAAGATCCAGCGTCACCAGTAACTGGAAGTCCAATCAGGAACCACTATTTAAAATATAACAAGGTGGGTACAGATCAGTCAACGATATAACTGCTCAGGAAATTCTCATCTTTGTTTTCAAAGCCCTCCGTGGCCTCCCTCCCTATCTCTGTAACCCCCTCCAGCCCCTACAACCCTCCGAGATCTCTGCGCTCCTCCATCCCCCGATTTCCATCGCTCCACCATTGGCGGCCGGGCCTTCAGCCGCCTGGGCCCTAAGCTCTGGAATTCCCTCCCTGAACCTCTCCGCCTCTCTCTCCTCCTTTAAGACTCTCCTTAAAACCTATCTCCTTGACCAAGCTTTTGGTCACCTGTCCTAATATCTCCTTATGTGGCTCGGTGTCAAATTTTTTTTGATGATCGCTCCTGTGAAGCACCTTGGGACGTTTTACTGCGTTAAAGGCGCTATATAAATGCAGGTTGATGTTGAAGGATAGAGATGGTTAGCTTTCCGAACATGGGTTAAGGGTGAAATTGGTAAATCTAGGTGAAGGATAGAAGCCCATAATGCAGGATATCACGATGGGTCATCAGAACGGTAGGGAAGATGAGGTAAATCAGAAAGAAGGTTCACTCGGTTAATCCTGGGGATGAGGGGGCGGACATATGAGGAGAGGTTGAGTAGATTGGGACTCCACTCATTGGAGTTCAGAAGAATGAGAGGCGATCTTATTGAAACATATAAGATTGTGAAGGGGCTTGATCGGGTGGATGCGGTAAGGATGTTCCCAAGGATGGGTGAAACTAGAACTAGGGGGCATAATCTTAGAATAAGGGGCTGCTCTTTCAAAACTGAGATGAGGAGAAACTTCTTCACTCAGAGGGTAGTAGGTCTGTGGAATTTGCTGCCCCAGGAAGCTGTGGAAGCTACATCATTAAATAAATTTAAAAAGAGAAATAGACAGTTTTCTAGAAGTAAAGGGAATTAGGGGTTACGGGGAGCGGGCAGGAAATTGGACATGAATTTAGATTTGAGGTTAGGATCAGATCAGCCATGATCTTATTGAATGGCGGAGCAGGCTCGAGGGGCCGATTGGCCTACTCCTGCTCCTATTTCTTATGTTCTTATGTTCTTAAACAATTTTCATCAAACAACCACCTCTCTCATTTATCAACAATAATTTGTTCATTTGAGCAGAGAAGGTTAAGGGGAGATTTAATCGAGGGGTTCAAAATCATGAGGGGGTTTTGAGAGAGTAAATAAGGAGAAACTGTTTCCAGTGGCAGGAGGGTCGGGAACCAGAGGACACAGATTGAAGATAATTGGCAAAAGAACCAGAGGGGGAGATGAGGAGAATTTTTTTTAACGCAGCGAGTTGTTCTGATCTGGAATGCGCTGCCTGAAAGGGCGGTGGAAGCAGATTCAATAGTAACTTTCAAAAGGGGAATTGGATAAATACTTGAAGGGGAAAAATTAGCAGGGCTGTGGGGGAAAGAGCAGAGGGAGAGTGGGACTAATAGGACAGCTCTTTCAAAGAGCCAGCACAGGCCCGATGGGCCGAATGGCCTCCTTCTTTGCTGTACCGTTCTATTTCTCTGAATTCTCCTCTCCTGTTCCTCCGAAGCTCCAAGTCTCCCATCAGACGCACTCTCCGTCCACCCTACACTGTGTTGAAATCGAGACTAATCGCACTGTCCTCCACCCGAACTCATTCTTTGAAAATATCTCAAAACCATGGGACACCTCAACCTCCTCCTCCGACAGGTTTGAAGAGTCGAAACCCAACTTGGTGTCCTCGAACCCCAACTTCCCAACGCAGAAAGATACCGGGGCCAAAAGGTTTAAATTACGAGGCCAGGTTGCACAGACTGGGCTTGTGTTCCCTCGTGTATAGAAGATTAAGGGGTGATCTAATCGAGGTGTTTTAAGATGATTAAAGGATTTGATCGGGTCGATAGAGAGAAACTATTTCCTCTGGTGGGGGGAGTCCAGAACAAGGGGGCAGAACCTTAAAATTAGAGCCAGGCCGTTCAGGGGTGATGTCACTTCTTCACACAAAGGGGAGTGGGAATCTGGGAATGGAAAAGTGGGGCATTCTTGTGAGGCTTAGGCTGAGCTACGTTGATGGGACAGTGTAGAGGGAGTTTTACTCTGTATCTAACCCGTGCTGTACCTGCCCTGGGAGTGTTTGACGGGACAGTGTAGAGGGAGCTTTACTCTGTATCTAACCCTGTACCTGCCCTGGCAGTGTTTGACGGGACAGTGTAGAGGGAGCTTTACTCTGTATCTAACCCTGTACCTGCCCTGGGAATGTTTGACGGGACAGTGTAGAGGGAGCTTTACTCTGTATCTAACCCTGTACCTGCCCTGGGAGTGTTTGATGGGACAGTGTAGAGGGAGCTTTACTCTGTATCTAAACCGTGCTGTACCTGCCCTGGGAGTGTTTGATGGGACAGTGTAGAGGGAGCTTTACTCTGTATCTAACCCTGTACCTACCCCGGGAGTGTTTGACGGGACAGTGTAGAGGTAGCTTTACTCTGTATCTAACCCGTGCTGTACCTGTCCTGGGAGTGTTTGATGGGACAGTGTAGAGGGAGCTTTACTCTGTATCTAACCCTGTACCTGCCCTGGGAGTGTTTGACGGGACAGTGCAGAGGGAGCTTTACTCTGTATCTAACCCTGTACCTGCCCTGGGAGTGTTTGATGAGACAGTGTAGAGGGGGCTTTACTCTGTATCTAACCCTGTACCTGCCCTGGGAGTATTTGATGGGACAGTGTAGAGGGAGCTTTACTCTGTATCTAACCCGTGCTGTATCTGCCGTGGGAGTGTTTGATGGGACAGTGTAGAGGGAGCTTTACTCTGTATCTAACCCTGTACCTACCCTGGGAGTGTTTGATGGGACAGTGTGGAGGGAGCTTTACTCTGTATCTAACCCTGTACCTGCCCTGGGAGTGTTTGATGGGACAGTGTAAAGGGAGCTTTACTCTGTATCTAACCCCGTGCTGTACCTGCCCTGGGAGTGTTTGATGGGACAGTGTAGAGGGAGCTTTACTCTGTTTCTAACCCCGTGCTGTACCTGCCCTGGGAGTGTTTGATGGGACAGTGTAGAGGGAGCTTTACTCTGTTTCTAACCCCGTGCTGTACCTGCCCTGGGAGTGTTTGATGGGACAGTGTAGAGGGAGCTTTACTCTGTATCTAACCCGTGCTGTACCTGCCCTGGGAGTGTTTGATGGGACAGTGTAGAGGGAGCTTTACTCTGTATCTAACCCTGTACCTGCCCTGGGAGTGTTTGATGGGACAGTGTAGAGGGAGCTTTACTCTGTATCTAACCCAGTACCTGCCCTGGGAGTGTTTGATGGGACAGTATCGAGGGAGCTTTACTCTGTATCTAACCCTGTACCTGCCCTGGAAGTGTTTGATGGGACAGTGTAGAGGGAGCTTTTCTCTGTACCTAACCCTGTACCTGCCCTGGGAGTGTTTGATGGGACAGTGTAGAGGGAGCTTTTCTCTGTATCTAACCCTGTACCTGCCCTGGGAGTGTTTGACGGGACAGTGTAGAGGGAGCTTTACTCTGTATCTAACCCTGTACCTGCCCTGGGAGTGTTTGACGGGACAGTGTCTTTCGGATGAGACGTTAAACTGAAATCCTATCTGTCCTGTCAGGCGGCTGTAAAAGATCCCAGTGGACTGTTTAAAGGGCAGCTGGGGAGTTGTGCCAGGATTTTCTTAATGTCTGTTTATGCATCTTTACAGAAAACCATCAGTAAGGCAACTGCAGCCAGGCCGCTCGTCGTGGAGGGTCGAACTTTCAGACTCTGCTCTCTGCACTCTACGGACAACTAACGTTAACCCGCCCCCTCTGGTGATGAATTTAAGCCAAGCACGTCAATGTGGCAGTGTCTAATGATACCGGAACATTCTTAAAGCAACACTAGTATTCCACCGGGCTGTCGGTTAATAATATCCAAACATGTCCAGGTGGAATAAAATGCTGCGGATGGTCGGGAAAAGCCTCAAACAGAAACAGAGCAAACCATGGTTGGAGTCTCTGCGTATCCTTGCCCTGAGGTGGATCTACATCATCACCGGACGCCCCAGGAAAGCAAAGTTCGCCGTCTACAAACGCAGGCGTCTCCAGATGTGCTTCGAGTCCTGCTGCCCCTGCTGCCCCGATTGGGGCTGCTGGGAAGGGACGGACAAGCTGCAGCGGGGCGATGTGGTGAGGAAGGAAATGAGGGAGGCGTGGATCAAGGAGGACAATATCTTCAAGGAGTGCCTGCGAAGTCTGGGGGGTTTCGCCTTCGGCCTGCTGTTCACCAGCGTCTACGGCCTCTTTGTCCTGTTTGTCCAAGAGTACAACCTCTGGTACTGCCTGGTGTCCACCATAACCATCGCCGTGCTGCTCGGTTTGGGCATGGGGCTGTCGGCCAAGATTCGGATCAACGTCTTCCTCATGTTTCCCCACATTTTTTCCAGTGAGTGTCCAGGTCGAGCAGCCGTCTCCCAACACGTTCTCATCGCATCATGGCAGGTACGGGGCAGGAGGCAGCCGTTCGGCCCATCGTGCCTCTGCTGTCTCCAATTAGTCCCACTTTCCCCCATAGCCCTGCAAAAGTTTTTTCCCTTCAAGTATTTATCCAATTCCCTTTTCAAAGTTACTATTGAATCTGCTTCCACCGCCCTTTCAGGCAGTGCGTTCCAGATAATTACGACAACCTGAGTAAGAAATACCGACCCCTACTGTATTCAAAACCATGAAGGGGTTTTGAGAGAGTAAATAAGGAGAAACTGTTTCCAGTGGCAGGAGGGTCGGGAACCAGAGGACACAGATTGAAGATAATCGGCAATAGGACCGGAGGGGGGAAGATGAGAATTTTTTTTACGCAGCGAGTTGTTCTGATCTGGAATTCACTGCCTGAAAGGGCGGTGGAAGCAGATTCAATAGCAACTTTCAAAAGTATATTGGATAAATATTTGAAAAGGCAAAAAAAAAAATGCAGGGCTGCAGGGAAAGAGTGGGATTAATTGGGTAGCTCTTTCAAAGAGCCGGCACAGGCACGATGGGCCGAATGGCCTCCTCCTGTGCAGTGCGATCCTCTCCCGAGCACGGGGCGGTACAATTTCATGGGCACCAGCCTCCAATTCAGCACGGGCCGCATGGGCGGGTCAGTCGACCGTGGGGGCCATCACCCAACACCCACACGCACACTGGGGTTGCCAACTCCGGTTGGACGTATTCCTGGAGGTTTCGTCACCTGGCCCTCCCCCAACCCGGTCCGACAGCCTCTTTTCTATCATATTTTCATGACTAATAAAATCTAAGTGGGATAGAAAATGATTTTAAAACAAGGCACACCATTCTTTTATCATGATTTTTCTCCCGGCAGTATCCTGGGGATTAATCTTCGATCCCTGGCGACTCCAGGGCCAATCCTGGAGCATTGGCGACCCTTGCAACCCCATACTTTCCTGGGATCGCTGAGCAGGATGGGACCAGCGAGACAGAATTCACGAGTTCATAATCTCACCAAGACCAAATTGTGAAGCTGAGTTCAATAAACCTGGTAATTTACGGGTTCGCGCCAGAAAGGCGACCAGAGAAGCCGCTGAACTGACGTAGAAACCCAGATGGCCCACACATCTCCTTCGGGGAAGGGAGCCCACCACTACCTCTTTGTCCGGCCTATATCTAGACCGAGGCTCCCAGCGCCAGTGCTGAGGGAGCGCTGCACTGTCGGAGGTGCCGCCTTTCGGACGAGACGTTAAACCGAGGGCCCCCGTCTGCCCCTCTCATGTAAAAGATCCCACGGCCGCTATTGGAAGAAGAGCAGGGGGGAGTTCTCCCCGGTGTCCTGGGGCCGATATTTATCCCTCGACCAACATCACTAAAAAAAAAAGCAGATTATCTGGGTCATTGCTGTTTGTGGGATCTTGCTGTGCGCAAATTGGCTGCCGCGTTTCCTACATTACAACAGTGACTGCACTTCAAAAGTACTTCATTGGCTGTAAAGCGCTTTGGGACGTCTGGAAGGCGCTGGAGAAATGGAGGTCCTTTCTTTCTGCAGTTCCAGTCGACTCTTAAAGCCCGTTCAAGCGGTCGAAGTGAGCCAGTCAGCTGCAAAAAACGGGGCCAACCAGAGATGGGCAGTAAATGCGGCCTTGCCAGCACTGGGTTCGCATCTCAAGAACAAATCGGAGAGGAAAAAGCTGGCTGATTTTCCTCTCCCCAGCTCAGTCGCCACCTCCCAGCTGAGATCAACGAAAAGCACAACACAAAGGGGAGTGAGATACTGGATTTCTGTATGGCTTAGAATAACAGCACATGGCGAGGGAGGGGGGGGTAGGTACTTGTCTCGGACAGCTGCGCATTGGCCCCGTTATATGCCCCACCCGTGATGGGGCGGGGCGTATAGCGGGCATCCAGTGCACTACCCCTCCTATTTGCGCTGCCGCCCGAGTCGAATATCTGTTTACCAAATGAACCACTGTTTGTTCTTTTTATTCCTCTCGTCCCCCAACCCTCTCCCCCCCCCCCCCCCCCCGACCCCAGAACAGGGAAAAACTTTTCTCCTTGCGTTAGCTTTTGGGCTTGTCATCGAAGGACCGCTACAGAACATTATCGTTAACTTCACCCGAGGATCAGAGTCGGTTGCTTGTGGAGCCGAACTGGCCATGAACCAGACCAAGGAGCTCATGCAGAAGGCAAAGGCACCCCTGATTGGTAAGAAGCAAAGTCCTTCTCTTATTACATTGAAGTTAGAGTACAGAATCAGGCCATTCGGCCCAACTGGTCTATGCCGGTGTTTTTTAAAATTTGTTCATGGGCGTTGCTGGCGAGGCCGGCATTTATTGCCCATCCCTAATTGCCCTTGAGAAGGTGGTGGTGAGCCGCCTTCTTGAACCGCTGCAGTCCGTGTGGTGACGGTTCTCCCACAGTGCTGTTAGGAAGGGAGTTCCAGGATTTTGACCCAGCGACGATGAAGGAACGGCCGATATATTTCCAAGTCGGGATGGTGTGTGACTTGGAGGGGGAACGTGCAGGTGGTGTTGTTCCCATGTGCCTGCTGCTCTTGTCCTTCTAGGTGGTAGAGGTCGCGGGTTTGGGAGGTGCTGTCGAAGAAGCCTTGGCGAGTTGCTGCAGTGCATCCTGTGGATGGTACACACTGCAGCCACGGTGCGCCGGTGGTGAAGGGAGTGAATGTTTCGGGTGGTGGATGGGGTGCCAATCAAGTGGGCTGCTTTGTCCTGGATGGTGACGAGCTTCTTGAGTGTTGTTGGAGCTGCACTCATCCAGGCAAGTGGAGAGTATTCCATCACACTCCTGACTTGTGCCTTGTAGATGGTGGAAAGGCTTTGGGGAGTCAGGAGGTGAGTCACTCGCCGCAGAATACCCAGCCTCTGACCTGCTCTTGTAGCCACAGTATTTATATGGCTGGTCCAGTTAAGTTTCTGGTCAATGGTGACCCCCAGGATGTTGATGGTGGGGGATTCAGCGATGGTAATGCCGTTGAATATCAAGGGGAGGTGGTTAGACTCTCTCTCGTTGGAGATGGTCATTGCCTGGCACTTATCTGGCGCGAATGTTAGTTGCCACTTATGAGCCCAAGCTTGGACGCTATCCAGGTCTTGCTGCATGCGGGCTCGGACTGCTTCATTACTTGTTCCACATGAGCCTCCTCCCTCAGTTTTGCTCCCACCGCCCTTTCAGGCAGTGCATTCCAGGTTATAACAACTCGCTGAATGAAAATAATTCTCCTCATCTCCCCCACACCCAGGTCTTTTGCCAATTATCTTAAATCTGTGCCCTCTGGTTCCCGACCCTCCTGCCACTGGAAACAGTTTCTCCTTATTTACTCTATCAAAACCCTTCATGATTTTGAACCCCTCGATTAAATCTCCCCTTAACCTTCTCTGCTCTAAGGAGAACAACCCCAGCTTCTCCAGTCTCTCCACGTAACCGAAATCCCTCATCCCTGGTACTATCCTGGTAAATCTCCTCTGCCCTCTCTTCATGGATGCGAGAGATGGCATACAGGAGTCAGGAGTGGGGGTGCAGAAAGAAAAGAGTTGCTCAGTATCCCAGCTGTTGCCTGGAAGTTCCTGAACGCCATCCCTGTATTTTGGTTAATTTTATTATGCACACAGAACAGGAAGCAAAGGGGAGGAATCATTTACAATCAACTTCCAGAGTGTCTATTGACACCACTGCGTCAGCCAATGATTGGAGGCAGGGAGGGACTTACGACAGGACTTACAGCAAACAAAGTCTACCTACTCAGCAAACAGAGTCTGTTTAAACAGCGCACCACTGCAAACAGTCTACAGAGTCTATGTAAACAGCGAACGATAGCAAACCGAACTCATGTCGGAAACTACAGCAACTTCTCCCGACAAGAGCAGGATTAGTTCTCAAGCACAATGAAGTGAGTGGTGGATTGTTACAGAATACAAATCATGTGCGTAAAATCGAGCTCAGTCACTGACAGCAGGGCGGTCTTCAGGCCTGATTGACCCAAGTATCTCCATTCTGGCCAGGAATAGTGGTGTCATTAAACTCAGCCATGAATTTCCAGCTGGTCTGGGGTTCCTCTGCTCTTTCTGGTTCATTATCATCTCCAAACAATTAGATTCTTTACTTCATTTTCTTTTTCAGCTGCCCTTGAGAAGATTAAGATTATCGCCCAATCAGCGAAAGGAGTCGGTGATCGTGTGAGGAAGTTTTTTGTGTCGATGAAGAATTCGATCAAGCACATAGGTACAGCCCGGGATAGATAGAGAGTGAAACTCCCTCTACACTGTCCCATCAAACACTCCCAGGGCAGGTACAGGGTTAGATACAGAGTAAAGCTCCCTCTACACTGTCCCGTCAAACACTCCCAGGGCAGGTACAGGGTTAGATACAGAGTAAAGCTCCCTCTACACTGTCCCGTCAAACACTCCCAGGGCAGGTACAGGGTTAGATACAGAGTAAAGCTCCCTCTACACTGTCCCATCAAACACTCCCAGGGCAGGTACAGGGTTAGATACAGAGTGAAGCTCCCTCTACACTGTCCCATCAAACACTCCCAGGGCAGGTACAGGGTTAGATACAGAGTAAAGCTCCCTCTACACTGTCCCATCAAACACTCCCAGGGCAGGTACAGGGTTAGATACAGAGTAAAGCTCCCTCTACACTGTCCCGTCAAACACTCCCAGGGCAGGTACAGGGTTAGATACAGAGTAAAGCTCCCTCTACACTGTCCCGTCAAACACTCCCAGGGCAGGTACAGCACGGGTTAGATACAGAGTAAAGCTATCTCTACACTGTCCCATCAAACACTCCCAGGGGCAGGTACAGCATGGGTTAGATGCAGAGTAAAGCTCCCTCTACACTGTCCCGTCAAACACTCCCAGGGGCAGGTACAGCACGGGTTAGATACAGAGTAAAGCTCCCTCTACACTGTCCCATCAAACACTCCCAGGGCAGGTACAGGGTTAGATACAGAGTAAAGCTCCCTCTACACTGTCCCATCAAACACTCCCAGGGCAGGTACAGCACGGGTTAGATACAGAGTAAAGCTCCCTCTACACTGTCCCATCAAACACTCCCAGGGCAGGTACAGCACGGGTTAGATACAGAGTAAAGCTCCCTCTACACTGTCCCATCAAACGCTCCCAGGGCAGGTACAGGGTTAGATAGAGAGTAAAGCTCCCTCTACACTGTCCCATCAAACACTCCCAGGGCAGGTACAGTACGGGTTAGATAGAGTAAAGCTCCCTCTACACTGTCCCGTCAAACACTCCCAGGGCAGGTACAGGGTTAGATACAGAGCAAAGCTCCCTCTACACTGTCCCATCAAACACTCCCAGGGCAGGTACAGCACGGGTTAGATACAGAGTAAAGCTCCCTCTACACTGTCCCGTCAAACACTCCCAGGGCAGGTACAGGGTTAGATACAGAGGAAAGCTCCCTCTACACTGTCCGATCAAACACTCCCAGGGCAGGTACAGAGTTAGATACAGAGTAAAGCTCCCTCTGCACTGCCCCGTCAAACACTCCCAGGGCAGGTACAGGGTTAGATACAGAGTAAAGCTCCCTCTACACTGTCCGATCAAACACTCCCAGGGCAGGTACAGCACGGGTTAGATACAACAGTCTAACACAATCCCAGCAGCATCTTGCTGTTCCAGCCTGCTCCTAGCAGGAATGAACGTCTCAGCCTGTTTTACCGGCCGGAGATGGGCACTCAGCAGACACTGTAGGAACTTACATGGATGGGAACATACGAATAAAGGCCTGACGGAAGAGATAGATTTTCCAAAATTTTGGAGAGCAAGGGGTGAGTTTGGGGGGCTGGGGGGGAGAGGTAGATTGGGGAACAGCGCCCTCTACTGTACCAGTGTGAGATTCACACCTCCCACACAGGCCACTCTTGGGCCTCTCTGAGTGAGATTCGCAGTAACATAACCTCACCGAGTACGTCCCTCCGCTGTTTCCCCCGGAGCAGGAGGTTTGCATACAACACCGGGGGACAAGGGCCCACTCGGAGGATTTGTGAGGTGCTACAGGTCTGCCTGTGCCCCCTTGAGGTAGGACACAGGAGATTTCCATCTCAGCTGTCTTCTGGATTCAAAGGTCCCAGAGGTCAAGGCACAGTAAGTTAACCCACTGCTCCTCCCAGTCCCCCATCAACAACATTGCATCGCGTTCATATAGCGCCTTAAACGTCCCCAAGGCGCTTCACAGGAGCGATTATCAAACAAAACTTGACACCGAGCCACATAAGGAGATATTAGGACAGGTGACCAAAAGCTTGGCCAAAGAGGGAGGTTTTAAGGAGCCTCTTAAAGGAGGAGAGAGAGGCGGGGAGGTTTAGGGAGGGAATTCCAGAGCTTAGGGCCCAGGCGGCTGAAGGCACGGCCGCCAATGGCGGAGCGATGGAAATCGGGGGATGTGCAAGAGGCTGGAATTGGAGGAGCGCAGAGATCTCAGAGGGTTGCAGGGCTGGAGGAGGTTACAGAGATAGGGAGGGGGGGCGAGGGCCATGGAGGGATTTGAACACAAGGATGAGAATTTTAAAATCGAGGTGTTCCCGGACCAGGAGCCAATGTAGGTCAGCGAGCACAGGGGGTGATGGGTGAACGGGACTCGGTGCGAGCTAGGATACGGGGGCAGCAGAGTTTTGGATGAGCTCAAGTTTGCGGAGGGTGAAACTAAGTTTCTTTTAAATGACTAATGGTTCTCCCATGTCATTAATCATAGCCAAAATACATAATTGTGCCCCTCATATTATATAAATAAATCAATCTGTATATCTCAGTCACCTGGCATACTTAGAAAGATAAGCAGGAGAAACAGAATATTATACAATAAATAAGATTGCATATATATAGTATGCATCTACCTATAATATATTAAATACATGTGCATTTCCTGTCAACTTTTTCCATTATAAGTTCCTATGTTCAGCCTTATCATGGAAAATGCCAATGTAAACTTGTCAAGCAGTAATTACACCCTCCTGCTCCTGGAGGCGCTGCAGCTCCAACACTAGTGGCAGCACACCATGTTTACATGGGCAGTTTACATTCTAAATAATGACCTAGGAACTGGTGGATGGATTGGTAGTTAGAAGGGTAAATAGGTGGATGGGTAAATAGGTGGATGGGTAAGTAGATGGGTAGATACTTGGATAGTTAAGTGGGTGGATGGGTAAGTAAATGGATGGGTAGTTTGATGGATGGGTAGTTTGACGGATGGGTAGTTTGGCGGATGGGTAGGTGGGTAGATGGGTAGTTTGACGGATGGGTCGTTTGACGGATGGGTCGTTTGGTGAATGGGAAGTTGGGCGGATGGGTAGGTGGGTAGATGGGTAGTTTGGTGGATGAGCAACTGGGTACGTGATTAGACAGGTAGATAGGCAGACAGATACAAAGATGGATGTTACAATACAGTAACACTTTACTTCTTTTGTTGAATTATTTAGTGCGGATCCTGCGGAACATCGTTCATTGGTTCTCCCACATCGGCACCATGTGTAACAAGGAATTGGGTGAACCCTACAGGAAGTGTGTCAAAGTGTTCGACGATGCCATTAACCACTGCCTCGGGCTGCTCGGGATATTTGGCTTTCTCTGCTACATCGTCAACATTGTAAAACCACTCTGCGGATTGGTTACAAGTAAGCGCTGTGCCACATGTTGGAATTATAGGCCAATGGCAACGCGGCAGGGTCGGGGGTCAGGCGACTGACTTCATCGGTCACCATTGCCCAACACAACAAATGGATTTGTATCTGAAGGAAGACTGGAGAAGGGAACAGAGAGGGGTGACCTGATAGAGGTCTTTAAGATTATGAAGGGGTTCGATAGGGTAGACGTAGAGGAGATGTTTCCACTTGTGGGGGAGACCAGAACTAGGGGGCCATAAATATAAGATAGTCACTAATAAATCCAATCAGGAATTCAGGAGAAACTTCTTTACCCAGAGAGTGGTGAGAATGTGGAACTCGCTCCCACATGGAGTGATTGAGGCGAATAGTGTAGATGGATTTAAGGGGAAGCTCGATAAACACATGAGGGAGAAAGGAATAGAAGGATATGCTGATAGGGTGAGATGAAGAGGGGAGGGAGGAGGCTCGTGTGGAGCGTAAACACCAATTGGGCCGAATGGCCTGTTTCTATGCTGTAAATTCCAAGTAATTCTAACTTGTTTCTGACCTCCCAAAGAAATTGCAACCAATGGATTATTTTTGACGTGGGGTCAGCGAGCCTCACTGAGCTTATCACATCGTGCGGGGAGGAGATGGAAAATGCATTTTCAGCTTTATTGGTGGAAAGAGGGTGTGTCGGGTATTAGTGGAGAGAGGATCCATGTGGGTACCAATGGAGGAGAGGGTTCAGGTGGGTACTGGTGGAGGGAGAGTGAGGGGCTCTGGTGGAGGGAGGGAGGGTAAGGCCCTGGTGGAGGGAGGGAGGGTGAGGCACTGGTGGAGGGAGGGTGAGGCACTGGTGGAGGGAGGAGGGTGAGGCACTGGTGGAGGGAGGGTGAGGCACTGGTGGAGGGAGGAGGGTGAGGCACTGGTGGAGGGAGGGTGAGGCACTGGTGGAGGGAGGGTGAGGCACTGGTGGAGGGAGGAGGGTGAGGCACTGGTGGAGGGAGGGTGAGGCACTGGTGGAGGGAGGGTGAGGCACTGGTGGAGGGAGGAGGGTGAGGCACTGGTGGAGGGAGGAGGGTGAGGCACTGGTGGAGGGAGGAGGGTGAGGCACTGGTGGAGGGAGGAGGGTGAGGCACTGGTGGAGGGAGGAGGGTGAGGCACTGGTGGAGGGAGGAGGGTGAGGCACTGGTGGAGGGAGGAGGGTGAGGCACTGGTGGAGGGAGGAGGGTGAGGCACTGATGGAGGGAGGGTGAGGCACTGATTGATCAATCTCCTGTTCCTTACCTGTCCTTCTCTCCACAGTTATCCAGTTGTTTTGCTTGATCCCAACGTACATCAAGAATCAGTTGACGAAGCGTTTGGGAGAACGTGAGTGCGGATATTTTTTTTTTAACCCCTGCATTACCTTCCGGAGGGGGCCGGCCCACGCTGAGGAGGGGCCTCGGTTTAACGTCTCGTCCGAAAGACGGCACCTCCGACAGTGCGGCACTCCCTCGGTACTGGCGCTGGCAGCGTCGGCCTGGATTCTGTGCTCGAGTCTCTGGAGTGGGGGCTCGAACCCCGCGACCTTCTGGCTCGGAAGGGGGAGAGAGTGCGCTGCTGCCTGCCGAGCCACGGCGGACGAGTTCTCTGCTGAGCTGCGCTGGGCCTCAGGCATTAACTTGACCGTTCCGGATTCTGAATCCCTGGACGCTCCAGCTCCGTCAACCCCAAAGACCAAAACCCATTTTCATCCTGTCCCGTTTTCTTTAATCCCCCCTCAGCTATCTCGGATGCTTTGGAGAAGGTGACGAAAGAGTTTGAGTTCAACATTTCCATGCAGCATCACTTTCACATCCACGCCAATCAGTCCAAGAGTCTTTCGCACGTGGCCTTGGATATCATGGAGGAGATCAGGGTGCGCCTCGGAGGTGTCTATGAGTGCATCGGCATATTTGGCTACAGCTCAACTCTTATGATGCTGTACCTGTACATTCGGTGAGTCGCAATTGAAGGGTATACTGGCCTTGGAGGGTGCACACTGCAGATTCACCAGAATGATTGCATACATAGAATTTACAGCACAGAAACAGGCCATTCGGCCCCACTGGTCCATGCCGGCGTTTCTGCTCCACAAGAGCCTGCTCCCTCCCCTCTTCATCTCACCCTATCCCCATATCCTTCTATTCCTTTCTCCCTCATGTATTTATCCAGCTTCCCCTTAAATCCATCTACACTATTCACCTCACCCACTCCTTGTGGGAGCGAGTTCCACATTCTCACCACTCTCTGGGTAAAGAAGTTTCTCCTGAATTCCCCATTGGATTTATTAGTGACTCTCTTATATTTATGGCCCCCTAGTTCTGGTCTCCCCCCACAAGTGGAAACATCATCTCTACGTCTACCCTATCGAGACCCTTTCATAATTTTAAAGACCTCTATCAGGTCACCCCTCAGCCTTCTCTTTTCGAGAGAAAAGACTTCCATCCTGTTCAGTCTTTCCTGATATTTATAACCTCTCAGTTCTGGTATCATCCTTGTGAATCTTTTTTGCACCTTCTCCAGTGCCTCTATATCCTTCTTATAAAATGGAAACTAGAACTGTGCCCAGTATATGATACCGGGGCTTAAAGTGTTAAATTATGAGGCCAGTTTCTGTAAACGTTCCTTGTATTCCCTTGTTTTTGGACAGGTGAGGGGAGGGGTTCTGATCGAGGTGTTGAAAATGATAAAGGAATTCGATACGGTAGATACAGAGGGGATCTGTACCAGGTGGGGGGAGTCCAGAACAAGGGAGGGGGCACAGTCTTAAAATTAGAGCCAGGCCGTTCAGGGGTGATGTCAGGAAGCACTTCTTCACACAAAGGGGAGTGGGAATCTGGAACTCTCTCCCCCAAAAAGCTGTTGAGACTGGGGGTCAATTGGAAATTTCAAAACTGAGATTGATAGATTTTTGTTGGGTGAGGGGATTAAGAGATATGGAGCAAAGGCAGGGAGAAGGAGGTGAGGTGCAGATACAGCCACTATCTAATTGAATGGCGGAACAGGCTTGAGGGGCTGAATGGCCTCCTCCTGTTTCTAAGTTTTGTTTACCTGATAGTTGCCAACAGTGTAGAGGGAGCTTTACTCTGTATCTAACCCGTGCTGTACCTGCCCTGGGAGTGTTTGATGGGACAGTGTAGAGGGAGCTTTACTCTGTATCTAACCCTGTACCTGCCCCTGGGAGTGTTTGACGGGACAGTGTAGAGGGAGCTTTACTCTGTATCTAACCCTGTACCTGCCCTGGGAGTGTTTGATGGGACAGTGTAGAGGGAGCTTTACTCTGTATCTAACCCGTGCTGTACCTGCCCTGAGAGTGTTTGATGTGGACACTGGATAACAAACGAGCACAGAAGAATAAACATGAACCCACTGTAATCCCACTGATGTTCCAATCTCAGGGCTTTGCTGTATCGGAAAAACTACCTCTTCAGGGATGACTTCGACAACTGTTACATCACAAATCAGTTTGTGGAGATCGATATCATGCGGGCCAACACTGGGAAGAGTACCATCCTCCCACTGTCATTCCGAGAGGCATGTCGATACATCCGGCCCTGTGAGTAGAGTTATACCTCCACCAAACAACAACCTGCATTTATATAGCACCTTTAACATTGTAAAACGTCCCCAAGGCGCTTCACGGGAGCGATTATCAGACAAAATTCGACACCGAGCCACAGAAGGAGATATTGGGACAGGTGACCAAAAGCTTGGTCAAAGAGGTAGGTTCTAAGGAGCCTCTTAGAGGAGGAGAGAGAGGCGGAGAGGTTTAGGGAGGGAATTCCAGAGAATAGGGCCGAGGCAGCTGAAGGCACGGCCGCCAATGGTGGAACGATGGGAATCGGGGATGCGCAAGAGGCCAGAATTAGTGGGACATCAGGCTATGAGCCAACGGTGTCATGCTGGGTTGCAGTTGTAGAGATTCACCAGATAGATTACTTAGCATCACGTGGAAATTATAGCACAGAAACGAGCCCAATCAGTCCGTGTTGGAATTAATCCTCCACACGAGCAGTTCCCTAATCCCCTGAACCCACCATGTTCCCATGTACCTTTATCCCCCTTTCCTTCAAACACCTGTCTTACCAATTCTTCAATGTTGACATGGTCTCTGCTTCAATCACTAACTCCACTCGTTAATTCCACAGCCTCACAACTCTCTGTGTGAAGAAGTTTCTCCCTACCCTCCCCCCGGTGTCCTGGGGTCAATATTTATCCCTCAACCAACATCGCTAAAAAAAAAAAGATTATCTGGTCATTTATCTCATTGCTGTTTGTGGGATCTTGCTGTGCGCAAATTGGCTGCCACCTTTCCGACATTGCAACAGTCACTGCACTTCATAAAAGTACTTCATTGGCTGTAAAGTGCTTTGGGAAATCCTGAGGTCATGAAAAGTATGAGCTTACTTTAAATCTCTTACATTTGATCTTGTATCTATGTCCCCTCGTTCCAGATGCTTCAATCATAGAAACATAGAAAATAGGAGCAGGAATAGGCCATTTTCCAGTCCTCCAGCACACATCTAATCTCAATAGAACCCTGAAATATAATTTCTAAGGCCGCTGCTATTTGTTCTCACATTTCCTCCATTATGCTTGGATGTATGCCCCCAAGATCCTGCGACTTCGTCCTCCTTTTGCTTAAGAACATAAGAAATAGGAGCACAAGTAGGCCATAAGGCCCCTCGAGCTGGCTCCGCCAGTCAAGAAGATCATGGCTGATCTTCTACCTCAACTCCACTTGCTTAACGAACGTAACCTCTCCAATACCTTCCTTTTATTTATTATAATATCTCTCATCTCACCTCTAACCAATTCGAGATTTACCTTCTCCCACATACATCCTCTTTTGTACACAAGGAAGCTAAGTACTTAATTTTCACTTGTCCTGTACGAACTCACTATCCTCTCCTCTCAGGTGTACCATCTCACTTTTAACAATTCCTCTTTTTACCGCTCGTAGAATACCTCACTGCTATTTTTTTAATACTTTTTCACTCCTCATACTCTGCCCTGTGCTTTCCTTAACCCTTCCTTGGCTTCTTCCCTTACTTCCTCCCATCGCCTCTTATCTTTAATCATATCTCTGGGCCCTCTAATTATTTCCTCCTTATTTGGATACTTAGTAATTTCATCTTTAATTAAAGATTCCAAAGTCTTCCCTCCCACAGATGTTAAACCGACTGTCCTGTAATTTCCTGGACTTGTTCCGTCTCCCTGGGTCTTTTTGCATTGGCCATTCTCCAATCCAAACGGCGTGCACCAATTTTCAGTCGAACCCTGAAATATAATTCCTAGGGGCCAATGTTATTTCTTCCTCCATTTCCCTCAGAATCGTGCAATAATCTTCTTCAATTATTTCTAACCTCTTTATTCATCCACAAATTCTGCAGTTTTAAGCAGGTTCCTTCTTTAACGGTGTATATACATATTACGCAGCTTTGCAATCTGCTTTTTAAAGAATGTCCCATCGTTTCTCACCTCAGCGAGCTCACTCCTCACCTTTGTAAAATCTGCTCTATTTTCAATCGGATCTTCTTGTTTCGGCACTAACGCTTTTCCCTGTCTGTTTGGTCAGCCGTGGCCCGGTGGGTCGCACTCTCTCTCTCGCCTCCGAGTCAGAAGGTCGTGGGTTCGAGCCCCCACTCCAGAGACTCGGGCCCCATAATCCAGGCCGACGCTCCCAGTGCCGGTACTGAGGGAGCGCCGCACTGTCGGAGGTGCCGTCTTTCGGACGAGACGTTAAACCGAGGGCCCCCGTCTGCCCCTCTCAGGTGGACGTAAAAGATCCCGCGGCCGCTGTTTCGCAGGGGGGAGTTCTCCCCGGTGTCCTGGGGCCGATATTTATCCCTCAATCAACATCACTAAACAGATGATCTGGGTCATTATCTCATTGCTGTTTGTGGGATCTTGCTGTGCGCAAGTTGGCATTTCCGACATTACAACAGTGACTACACTTCAAAAAAGTGCTTAATTGGCTGGAAAGGCGCGATGGAAATATAAGTTTTTGTTGTCACTGAAGGGGTATCTGGCGTGTGCTTGAATATACTTGTTTATTTTGCAAGGCTCAATCTACCTGACTGCCTCTGAGAAGAAAAGATACATCATTGGCTTCGCCACAGTTCTGCGTCAGTCCATTTCGAACCTTGTCATAATACTCCTGGATTACGCCATCTACTGGATCCTCGACATGGTCAGTTATCACCTGCAGTCGGAGATCATCGCACGATGTGAGTCCGTCCTCTGGCAATCCGTAGTGTCGAGTGAGCTTTGCGAAGCGAGCTCTTTGCTGAAGCCGCAGTTAGTCAGGTCACTCTTGGTTAGGCAGAATACATCGAGCCGACAGCACAGAAACAGGCCATTCGGCCCAACTGGTCCGTGCCAGTGTTCATGCTCCACACGAGCCTCCTCCCTCCCTACTTCATCTCACCCTATCAGCATATCCTTCTATTCCTTTCTCCCTCATGTGTTTATCCAGCTTCCCCTTAAATCCATCTACACTATTCACCTCAACCACTCCATGTGGGAGCGAGTTCCACATTCTCACCACTCTCTGGGCAAAGAAGTTTCTCCTGAATTCCCGATTGGCTCCGGTCCTGCAACGACTCGATTTAAAAATTCTCATCCTTGTGTTCCAATCCCTCCGTGGCCTCGCCCCCCCTCCCTATCTCTGTAACCTCCTCCAGCCCCTACAACCCTCCGAGATCTCTGCGCTCCTCCAATTCTGGCCTCTTGCGCATCCCCCGATTTCCATCACTCCACCATTGGCGGCCGTGCCTTCAGCCGCCTGGGCCCTGAGCTCTGGAATTCCCTCCCTGAACCTCTCCGCCTCTCTCTCCTCCTTTAAGACGCTCCTTAAAACCTACCTCTTTGACCGAGCTTTTGGTCACCTGTCCTAATATCTCCTTATGTGGCTCGGTGTCAAATTTTGTTTGATAATCGCTCCTGTGAAGCACTTTGGGACGTTTTACTACATTAAAGGCGCTATATAAATGCAGGTTATTGTTGTTGAGAACAGCAAGCTCAGAATGGGCTGACAACAGAAATCCCAACGTCTGCAATATATTTTCCTCAGCCCCTGTGGTATTAGGAATCTCCATCAATGGAACGGGATATGCCTCGGATATCTACCGGAATGTGGTGGATGCGTTTGATGTCGTGCAAAGTGGGAACATCACCATTGTGTCCAAGAAATGCGCAATAATACCGTCACCACCAAACTACAGGATCTACATGCTAATCGGTGAGATTATTATCGGAAGAAAAGTCATCGGAAAAAATAATGTACACGGACCATCCCTGTGCAGTGCGCGCTGACCGTCCCTGTGCAGCGCGCGCTGACCGTCCCTGTGCAGGGCGCGCTGACCGTCCCTGTGCAGGGCGCGCTGACCGTCCCTGTGCAGCGCGCGCTGACCGTCCCTGTGCAGCGCGCGCTGACCGTCCCTGTGCAGCGCGCGCTGACCGTCCCTGTGCAGCGCGCGCTGACCGTCCCTGTGCAGCGCGCGCTGACCGTCCCTGTGCAGCGCGCGCTGACCGTCCCTGTGCAGCGCGCGCTGACCGTCCCTGTACGCAGTGTGCGCTGACCGTCCCTGTGCAGTGTGCGCTGACCGTCCCTGTGCAGTGTGCACTGACCGTCCCTGTACACAGTGTGCGCTGACCGACCCTGTACAATATACACTGACCCTCTCTGTATAACATACACTGACCCTCTCTGTATAACATACACTGACCCTCTCTGTATAACATACACTGACCCTCTCTGTATAACATACACTGACCCTCTCTGTATAACATACACTGACCCTCTCTGTATAACATACACTGACCCTCTCTGTATAACATACACTGACCCTCTCTGTATAACATACACTGACCCTCTCTTCAAGCAATTTGAAAAAAAAGCTGAATTTCTTTAATAGCAAGAGGCAGGAATTCAAATGCAACACCTAAGTTAATGCCACCTCTTCTTTTTTACATATATTTCATTGGAAGTAATTTCTTTGCTAAATTGTTATTTTAAGGGAGGTTTATGTTTCTATATGGTAAAGGAAATCTGTATATGACAGTAGTATTTTATTTCAATTATTATGAATATCTGTATAATATACACTGACAGTTTCTGTATATACACTGACCGTCCCTTTATAATATACACTGACCGTACCTGTAAAATATACACTGACACTGACCATCTATGTATAATTTACACTGACACATACATGCAGGCAGCTGATCGTCTCTGTACAATATACACTGACCGTCTCTGTACAAAGTACACTGACCGTCTCTGTACAAAGTACACTGACCGTCTCTGTACAAAGTACACTGACCGTCTCTGTACAAAGTACACTGACCGTCTCTGTACAAAGTACACTGACCGTCTCTGTACAAAGTACACTGACCGTCTCTGTACAAAGTACACTGACCGTCTCTGTACAAAGTACACTGACCGTCTCTGTACAAAGTACACTGACCGTCTCTGTACAAAGTACACTGACCGTCTCTGTACAAAGTACACTGACCGTCTCTGTACAATGTACACTGACCGTCTCTGTACAAAGTACACTGACCGTCTCTGTACAAAGTACACTGACCGTCTCTGTACAAAGTACACTGACCGTCTCTGTACAATGTACACTGACCGTCTCTGTACAATGTACACTGACCGTCCCTGTACAATGTACACTGACCGTCTCTGTACAATGTACACTGACCGTCCCTGTACAATGTACACTGACCGTCCCTGTACAATGTACACTGACCGTCCCTGTACAATGTACACTGACCGTCCCTGTACAATGTACACTGACCGTCTCTGTACAATGTACACTGACCGTCTCTGTACAATGTACACTGACCGTCTCTGTACAAAGTACACTGACCGTCCCTGTACAATGTACACTGACCGTACCTGTACAATGTACACTGACCGTCTCTGTACAATGTACACTGACCGTCTCTGTACAATGTACACTGACCGTCTCTGTACAATGTACACTGACCGTCTCTGTGCAAAGTACACTGACCGTCCCTGTACAATGTACACTGACCGTACCTGTAGAATATACACTGACCGTCTCTGTACAATGTACACTGACCGTACCTGTACAATGTACACTGACCGTCCCTGTACAATGTACACTGACCGTCCCTGTACAAAGTACACTGACCGTCCCTGTACAATGTACACTGACCGTCTCTGTACAATGTACACTGACCGTACCTGTAGAATATACACTGACCGTCTCTGTACAATGTACACTGACCGTACCTGTACAATGTACACTGACCGTCCCTGTACAATGTACACTGACCGTACCTGTATAATATACACTGACACTGACCGTCTCTGTATAATATACACTGACACTGACCGTCTCTGTACAATGTACACTGACACATATATGCAGGCAGCTGACTGTGTATAATAAATGCAGGACACTGACGGTCTGTATATAACATACGACAATGACTGTACAATAAACGCGGGATGCTAACTGTCTGTATATATTCCATAGTATAATGCTATGACTCCCTCTATAATTTATCCGCCATTGTAATGCATACACGCTCACTGAGAGGCCGATAATTTCACATGGGGCCTTGCCCGGATAATGTGGCTTAAAAACTCCCAAATCATCCGTCACCACAGTCCGTTTTCTTGCAGGAGGTTTATATGGAGCTGCATTTTTCATCGTGTTATTTGGCAGTTACATATCGAGACTCAGGAGATACGTCTGTTCCATTTACTACCCATCGAGAGAGCGAGTAAGTGAGGCAGAACCACTCGAACGTCAGCTCATCTCTCCCCACGGTGTCCACGCACAGAGCACAGGTCCACGAACATGAGAGTGTGCGTGAGAGGAGAGGGAGGGAAAGAGAGAGAGAAAGAAAGAAAGGGTGATCACTGTTGTATTGTAGGGAAACGTGCCAGACAATTTGCACACAGCAAGCTCCCACAAACAGCGATGTGATAATGACCAGATAATCTGTTTTTAAGTGATGTTGGTCGAGGGATAAATATCGGCCCCCAGGACACCGGGGAGAACTCCCCCCTGCTCTTCTTCCGATAGCGGCCCGCGGGATCTTTTACGTCCACCTGAGAGGGGCAGTCGGGGGCCTCGGTCTAACGTCTCGTCCGAAAGACGGCACCTCCGACAGTGCGGCGCTCCCTCAGTACTGGCACTGGGAGTGTCGGGCCTGGATCATGTGCTCAAATCTCCGGAGTGACGAGGGTGCTGCCCCACTGAGCCAGGGCTGACACCGTGAACGTGGGAGTGAGTCTGAGCAGCAATGGCTGGGAGGGAGGGAGGGGGGGGGGTGGGGAGGTGAGGGGCAGTAGGACCCCGACGACTTCACTCCTGAACCTGTTGTCTCTGTTACGGCCAGGAACGGATCTGCTACCTGTACAATCAAATCCACTCCAAACGCACATCATTGGTGAATGCCCTCTTCAGAACGGTGCAGAAAAACTCCACTGACGCAGGTCACACGAGCATCTTACTCGTCCTGGCGGCAAGGTAAGGTTCACTTCCCCAGGCCGCTCCGTAGACGGTACAGCGCAGAAAATGGCCGCTCGGCTCAGCTGGTCTTCACGCTCCGCGCAAAAACAAGGATGGGAATTTTAAAGACCACCTCAGGACGTCCCAAAGCGCTTTACAGCCAATGAAGTACTTTTCGAAGCGTCGTCAACTGCTGTAATGTAGGAAACGCGGCAGCCGATTTGCGCACAGCAAGATCCCACAAACAGCGATGTGATAAATGACCAGATCATCTGTTTTTAGTGATGTTGGTTGAGGGATAAAAATTGTCCAGAACTCCCCCCTGCACTTTTCCCAATAGTGACCGTGGGATCTTTTACGTCCACCTGAAAGGGAGATGGAGCCTCGGTTTATAGTCTCATCCGAAAGTCGTCACCTCAGTACTGACCCTCCGACAGTGCGGCGCTCCCTCAGTACCGCCCCTCTGACAGTGCAGCGCTCCCTCAGCACTGCCCCTCCGACAGTGTGGTGCTCCCTCAGCACCGACCCTCCGACAGTGCAGCGCTCCCTCAGTACTGCCCCTCCGACAGTGCAGCGCTCCCTCAGCACTGACCCTCTGACAGTGCAGCACTCCCTCAGTACTGACCCTCCGACAGTGCAGCACTCCCTCAGTACCGACCCTCCGACAGTGCAGCACTCCCTCAGTACTGACCCTCCGACAGTGCAGCACTCCCTCAGTACTGACCCTCCGACAGTGCAGCGCTCCCTCAGCACTGCCCCTCCGACAGTGTGGTGCTCCCTCAGTACCGACCCTCTGACAGTGTGGTGCTCCCTCAGCACCGACCCTCCGACAGTGCAGCACTCCCTCAGTACTGACCCCTCCGACAGTGCAGCGCTCCCTCAGTACTGACCCTCCGACAGTGCGGCGCTCCCTCAGTACCGCCCCTCTGACAGTGCAGCGCTCCCTCAGTACCGACCCTCCGACAGTGCAGCGCTCCCTCAGTACTGACCCTCCGACAGTGAGGTGCTCCCTCAGCACCGACCCTCCGACAGTGTAGTGCTCCCTCAGCACCGACCCTCCGACAGTGCAGCGCTCCCTCAGTACTGCCCCTCCGACAGTGCAGCGCTCCCTCAGTACCGACCCTCCGACAGTGTGGTGCTCCCTCAGCACCGACCCTCCGACAGTGCAGCGCTCCCTCAGTACTGCCCCTCCGACAGTGCGGCGCTCCCTCAGCACTGACCCTCTGACAGTGCAGCACTCCCTCAGTACTGACCCTCCGACAGTGCAGCGCTCCCTCAGCACTGCCCCTCCGACAGTGTGGTGCTCCCTCAGTACTGACCCTCCGACAGTGTGGTGCTCCCTCAGCACCGACCCTCCGACAGTGCGGCGCTCCCTCAGTACTGACCCTCCGACAGTGTGGTGCTCCCTCAGTACCGACCCTCTGACAGTGTGGTGCTCCCTCAGTACTGACCCTCCGACAGTGCAGCGCTCCCTCAGTACCGACCCTCCGACAGTGCGGCGCTCCCTCAGCACTGACCCTCTGACAGTGCAGCACTCCCTCAGTACTGACCCTCCGACAGTGCAGCGCTCCCTCAGTACTGACCCTCCGACAGTGCGGCGCTCCCTCAGTACCGCCCCTCTGACAGTGCAGCGCTCCCTCAGTACCGACCCTCCGACAGTGCAGCGCTCCCTCAGTACTGCCCCTCCGACAGTGAGGTGCTCCCTCAGCACCGACCCTCCGACAGTGCGGCGCTCCCTCAGCACTGACCCTCTGACAGTGCAGCGCTCCCTCAGTACTGACCCTCCGACAGTGAGGTGCTCCCTCAGTACTGACCCTCTGACAGTGCAGCGCTCCCTCAGCACTGACCCTCTGACAGTGCAGCGCTCCCTCAGTACTGACCCTCCGACAGTGAGGTGCTCCCTCAGTACTGACCCTCTGACAGTGCAGCGCTCCCTCAGCACTGACCCTCTGACAGTGCAGCGCTCCCTCAGTACTGACCCTCCGACAGTGCAGCGCTCCATCAGTACTGACCCTCCGACAGTGCGGCGCTCCCTCAGTACCGACCCTCTGACAGTGCAGCGCTCCCTCAGTACTGACCCTCCGACAGTGCAGCGTTCCCTCAGTACCGACCCTCTGACAGTGCGGCGCTCCCTCAGTACCGACCCTCCGACAGTGCGGCGCTCCCTCAGTACCGACCCTCCGACAGTGCGGCGCTCCCTCAGTACCGACCCTCCGACAGTGCGGCGCTCCCTCAGTACTGACCCTCCGACAGTGCAGCGCTCCCTCAGTACCGACCCTCTGACAGTGCAGCGCTCCCTCAGTACTGACCCTCCGACAGTGCGGCGCTCCCTCAGTACTGACCCTCCGACATTGCAGCGCTCCCTCAGCACTGACCCTCTGACAGTGCGGCGCTCCCTCAGTACCGACCCTCCGACAGTGCGGCGCTCCCTCAGTACCGACCCTCCGACAGTGTGGCGCTCCCTCAGCACCGACCCTCCGACAGTGCGGCGCTCCCTCAGTACCGACCCTCCGACAGTGCGGCGCTCCCTCAGCACCGACCCTCCGACAGTGCGGCGCTCCCTCAGTACCGACCCTCCGACAGTGCGGCGCTCCCTCAGCACCGACCCTCCGACAGTGCGGCACCTGCAGGAACTACAGATTATCCTGCGAGAGGAACATGAACAACACCTTGGAACTTTTCCGCGCTCCAAGTGTCCTGAACGTTCTCGCTCCGCACCATCCTCGATCCTGTCTATTCTCTTAACCCCCAACCACCCCCCCCCCCACCCCAGGCCAATGGGTCACTGGATCATCACCTGCTTTCCTGTGGATTCATTTGCAGATTCAAGCTCTTCGCATGGATAGCTGCACAAACAGGAATCTCCCAAGATTACTGCATGGCTTGTGGGCGGATGGCAGAAGGAGAGGAATATGAGCTGTTTGTTTCCTGTATCACTCCCGGGTGCAAAGGTATTAAAAACATAAGAAATAGGAGCAGGAGTAGGCCACGCGGCCCCTCGAGCCTGCTCCGCCATTCAATCAGATCATGGCTGATCTTCGACCTCAACTCCACTTTCCTGCCAGATCCCCATGTCCCTTGATTCCCCTAGAGTCCAAAAATCTATCCATCTCAGCCTTGAATATACTCAATGACTGAGCATCCTCAGCCTACTGGGGTAGAGAATTCCAAAGATTCACAACCCTCTGAGTGAAGAAATTCCTCCTCATCTCAGTCTTGAATGTCCGACCCCTTACCCTGAGACTATGCCCCCTGGTTCTAGACTCTGCAGCCAGGGGAAACAGCCTCTCAGCATCTACCCTGTCAAGCCCTCTCAGAATCTTAGATGTTTCAATGAGATCACCTCTCATTCTTCTAAACTCCAGAGAGTATCGGCCCATTCTACTCAACCTTATTGCTGATAATTCAAAGAGACATCAATCAGAAGGTCATTATTGGGTTGGATTTCCATGGCGGATGTCTCAATCGCCCACCATAACTCCGCAGAAAGGGGATAAAGGCCGTCTACATTGGTTCTACATAGCAACAGGAGGAGGCCATTCAGCCCTTCGAGCCTGTTCTGCCATTCAATCAGATCACGACTGATCTGCACCTCAACTCCACTTTCCCACTCGTCTTTGATCCACACCACGCGAGACGCTCACCCAACAAACATCTACCGATCTCGGTTTTGAAATTTTCAACTGACCCCCAGCCACAACAGCTTTTTGGGGGAGAGAGTTCCAGATTCCCACTCCCCTTTGTGTGAGGAAGTGCTTCCTGACACCACCCCTGAACGGCCTGGCTCTAATTTTAAGGTTCTGCCCCCTTGTTCTGGACTCCCCCCACCAGAGGAAATAGTTTCTCTCTATCGACCCTATCAAATCCTTTAATCATCTTAAACACCTCGATTAGATCACCCCTTAATCTTCTACACTCGAGGGAATACAAGCCCAGTCTGTGCAACCTGTCCTCGTAATTTAACCCTTTTAGCCCCGGTATCATTCTGGTGAATCTGCTCTGCACCCCCTCCAAGGCCAATATGTCCTTCCTGAGGTGCGGTGTCCAGAACTGAACGCAGTCTCTCCAGATGGGGGTCTGACCAGGACTCTGTACAAATGAAGCATCACCTCCTCCCACTTTGTATTCCAGCCCCCTCCAGATAAAGGTCAACGTCCCATTGGCCTTTTTGATTGCTTTTTGTACCTTTTCCATTAGCTTTTGTGAACCTGGCCACCCAAATCTCTGCTCCTCCACAGTCCCTAGATCCTCACCATTTAGAAAATACTCCAATGTATCTTTCCTGGGTCCAAAGTGGATGACCTCACACTTCCCCACATTGAACTCCATCTGCCGCAGTTTTGCCCACTCACTTAATCTGCCCATGTCCCCTTGCAACTCTCTGCTCCCATCTACATTCTTTACTGTGCCTCCCGAACTTAGTGCCATCTGCAAACGTGGATATACAACTCTCCAATGCTTCATCCAGGTCATTGATAAATATGGTGAAAAGCTGAGGCACCAGAACAGATCCTTGGGGAAACCAACTGGTTCCCTTTATCCCTACTCTCTGTCTCCTAACTCCCAATTGCCAACCTCGTTGCAAAGTTGTCTCCAATTCCTTGCACTTCCATTTTTACTTTTTTTTTATTCGTTCATGGGATGTGGGCGTCGCTGGCGAGGCCGGCATTTATTGCCAATCCCTAATTGCCCCTTGAGAAGGTGGTGGTGAGCCGCCTTCTTGAACCGCTGCAGTCCGTGTGGTGACGGTTCTCCCACAGTGCTGTTAGGAAGGGAGTTCCAGGATTTTGACCCAGCGACGATGAAGGAACGGCCGATATATTTCCAAGTCGGGATGGTGTGTGACTTGGAGGGGAACGTGCAGGTGGTGTTGTTCCCATGTGCCTGCTGCTCTTGTCCTTCTAGGTGGTAGAGGTGGCGGGTTTGGGAGGTGCTGTCGAAGAAGCCTTGGCGAGTTGCTGCAGTGCATCCTGTGGATGGTACGCACTGCAGCCACGGTGCGCCGGTGGCGAAGGGAGTGAATGTTTAGGGTGGTGGATGGGGTGCCAGTCAAGCGGGCTGCTTTGTCCCGGATGGTGTCGAGCTTCTTGAGTGTTGTAATAATATCTTGTGCGGAATCTTATCAAAAATGCCTCCTGGAAGCCCAGATAGACACCATCTGTGGACACACTCCCCCCGTCCACCGTGTTGGTTGACCCCTCTCAAAAAAAATCAACTGGATTAGTCAGACACGACCTACCCTTCACAAATCCCTGCCGACTGTCTCCGATCGGCTCACACGTGTGCAAGTGCTCAGTCACTCGGCACCTGGAGCCCGAACGTTTGTTCACACCTGTGTTTCTTCCCATTAGGTTTCTACTGCACCGACTGCTACCAGCACATGAACAACATCTGCTCAATTTGCATGGGTCCACTGGCCTACCAGGGAGACATTGATGAGGAGGTGTAAGTCGACTGCTCTTAATTGTGAATTTCTCGCGGCGTGAGTCTCTCCTCCTACAACCGTGGCTCAGCTCGTCTCCCGCTCTCTGATTCCCTGCGTCTTGAGGCCCTTTCTTCTTATTCTCGCTATTTGGCTTACGTTGGTGGCCGACACGCCCCCCCGCCCCCCGGTGCCGGTACTGAGGGAGCGCTGCACTGTCGGAGGTGCCGTCTTTCGCATGAGATGTTAAACCGAGGGCCCCCTTTTAGGTGGACGTAAAAGATCCCACGGCCACTATTTCGAAGAAGAGCAGGGGGGGCGTTCTCCCCCCCACCGTGTCCTGGTCAATATTTATCCCTCAACCAACATCTTTAAAACAGATTACCTGGTCATTTATCACATTGCTGTTTGTGGGATCTTGCTGTGCGCAATTTGGCTGCCGCGTTTCCTACATTACAACAGTGACTACACTTCAAAAGGCACGTCATTGTCTGTAAGGCACTTTGGGACGTCCTGAGGTCGTGAAAGGCCCCATAGAAATGCAAGCCTTTTAATTTGGGCTTAATTGGGCTGGATCACTGATTTTCAAACTTTTCTGTATGGCCTCCCCGCTCTTGCAAATATTGACACGTTCCCAGAGACCCGCCCCCACTCCCCACTTCGAACATTGATCCATTCCCGGCGGTATCCGTGCAAATACTTACACAGTCCCGGAGACCCCCTAAAAACGTCAACACACTCCCCACCCTCCCTCCTCATGAATATTGATACCCACTCGTGAAGACCCTTGAGGGGTGATCTAATCGAGGTGTTTGAGATGATTAAAGGATTCGATAGGGTCGATGGAGAGAAACTATTCCCTCTGGCGGGGGGAGTCCAGAACAAGGGGGCAGAACCTTAAAATTAGAGCCAGGTCGTTCAGGGGTGATGTCAGGAAGCACTTCCTCACACAAAGGGGGAGTGGGAATCTGGAACTCTCTCCCCCAAAAAGCTGTCGAGGCCGGGGGTCAATTGGAAATTTCAGACCTGAGATTGATAAGATTTTTGTTGGGTATTAAGGGTTACAGGTAGATGGTGTTAAGACACAGATCAGCCATGATCCGATTGAATGACGGAACGGGCTCGAGGGGCTGAATGGCCTCCTCCTGTTCCTATGAAAGCCTAAGTTCTGGGAGGGCGAGCCGATAAAGTATCGACCTTGTGTTTACCTTGTGATTCCCCACCCCCAGGGATTCCAGCGACTCGGGCAAGGTTAAGCTGTGGATCAGCGCCTTGGAGACACTGAAGACCAGGCAGGACAAGGTGAAACAGGAGCGGAAGAAACTGCGCCGCCTTCTGAAGGAGAAGATCAAGGCGGCGCTCTACGAGGACCTGAGCATCACGGCGGAGAAGGACACGGCGCTCAGGGCCGTGCTCAGAGAAATGAAGCCTGCCAAAAAGGTGAAGACGAGGAGGCCGAGCAAAGGGAAGGCCGATAGCTTGGCGAGCGATTTGGAATCTGGAGAGTCCCAACGTCACAGCACTAAAAGGTATTGGAACGTCAGAACATAAGAACTAGGAGCAAGAGTAGGCCATTCGGCCCCTCGAGCCTGCTCCGCCATTCAATCAGATCAAGGCTGATCTTTGACCTCAACTCCACGTTCCCGCCCGATCCCTTGATTCCCTTAGAGTCTATCGATTTCGGCCTTGAAAACACTCAACGACTCAGCATCCGCAGCCCTCTGGGGTAGAGAATTCCAAAGATTCACAACCCTCTGAGTGAAGAAGTCCTTGCGTCTGAGATTGATAGATTATTGCTAGCCAAGGCAGGTGGATGGAGTTGGCATAATTTCATTGAATGGCAGAACGGGCTCGAGGGGCTGAATGGCCTCCTCCATGTTAACTTGTTCCTACGACACATTGACGCTGAGAGGCGATCCCATCAGGACTGCTTTTAAAGGTGGGGCGAAGGGAGTTGAGAGACGCTTACGAGACCAGACCCCTGTTCAGCACATTCCAATAGTCTGTACTTATTATAAAGAGGATTATAGAGGCACTGGAGAAGGTGCGAAAAAAGATTTACAAGGACGACACCAGAACTGAGAGGTTATAACTATCAGGAAAGGCTGAACAGGCTGGGGCTCTTTTCTCTGGAAAAGAGAAGGCTGAGGGGTGACCTGATAGAGGTCTTTAAAAGTACAAATGGATTCGATAGGGTAGACGTAGAGAAGATGTTTCCACTTGTGGGGGGAGACCAGAACTAGAGGGCCATAAATATAAGAGAGTCACCAATAAATCCAATCGGGAATTCAGGAGAAACTTCTTTACCCAGAGAGTGGTGAGAATGTGGAACTCGCTCCCACATGGAGTGGTTGAGGTGAATAACAGAGATACATTTAAGGGGAAGCTGGATAAACACATGAGGGAGAAAGGAATAGAAGGATATGCTGATAGGGTGAGATGAAGTCGGGAGGGAGGAGGCTCGTGTGGAGCATAAACACCAGCATGGACCAGTTGGGCCGAATGGCCTGTTTCTGTGCTTACAATTCTATGTAATTCTCTGTAAAGTCTAATGGGATTGGGTGCCCCTTCACTTTTGGGATCTGAAATTAAGTCCACTCTTTAACGTAAGGGGGGATGTTACCTCTATCCATCTGTAAGGATCCTATGTAAAATCAGCATTACACAGATTTAACCCCAGTCAGAAAGGTCACAGTGATGATTTGTGTGGGAAACAGGAGCATCGTATAGTTCCAGTTGAAGGCTTAGATGCTCATCTTAGGTTGGAGCTAAGGATAATTGGTGAAGCAGTGTAGATGCTTTGCATCTGACCCATGTTTTATCTGATCTGTGAGCACTTGGTGGGACAGTGCAGAGGGAGCTTTACTCTGTATCTAACCCGTGCTGTACCTGCCCTGGGAGTGTTTGACGGGACAGTGTAGAGGGAGCTTTACTCTGTATCTAACCCGTGCTGTACCTGCCCTGGGAGTGTTTGACGGGACAGTGTAGAGGGAGCTTTACTCTGTATCTAACCCGTGCTGTACCTGCCCTGGGAGTGTTTGATGGGACAGTGCAGAGGGAGCTTTACTCTGTATCTAACTCGTGCTGTACCTGCCCTGGGAGTGTTTGACGGGACAGTGAAGAGGGAGCTTTACTCTGTATCTAACCCTGTACCTGCCCTGGGAGTGTTTGACGGGACAGTGAAGAGGGAGCTTTACTCTGTATCTAACCCGTGCTGTACCTGCCCTGGGAGTGTTCGTTGTTAACAATGGGTGCTAACTGTAGAAAATTGTTCAATTTCCCAGGAGTGTGTCTCCTATAATAAGTGCTATATAAGTACAAGTAGCACTATGTAGACTAATCTCCCAGAATGGGGCTCTCTAAGGCTGGGAGCGTGTATGCAAAAGAGAAATTGCAAGGATGATACCAGAACTGAGAGGTTATAACTATCAGGAAAGGCTGAACAGACTGGGGCTCTTTTCTCTAGAAAAGCGAAGGCTGAGGGGTGACCTGATAGAGGCCTTTAAGATTATGAAAGGGTTCGATAGGGTAGACGTAGAGAAGATGTTTCTACTTGTTGGGGAGACCAGAACTAGGGGGCCATAAATATAAGAGAGTCACTAATAAATCCAATAGGGAATTCAGGAGAAACTTCTTTATCCAGAGAGTGGTGAGAATGTGGAACTCACTATCACATGGAGTAGTTGAGGCGAATAGTGTAGATGGATTTAAGGGGAAGCTTGATAAACACATGAGGGAGAAAGGAATAGAAGGATAGGGGGAGAGGGTGAGATGAGGTAGGGAGGGAGGAGGCTCGTGTGGAGCATAAACACCAGCATAGACCAGTTGGGCCGAATGGCCTGTTTCTGTGCTGAAGCCTCGATGTAATTCTGTCCAATTACACAAGGGCAGTTTTACTTGTGTTGCTGTGTGGTCCCCATGAGTTGAGAGGTGCGGCCGAGATGTGAGGCAGCTGGACTTCTATGAACCAAGGAGTTGCAAACGGCCGCAATGCCGCTAATTACTCGGGGCTGTCCGCTCCGGAGACTGGCTATCCGCTGCCGAACTGAAGGGTGCTCGCTTTCCTTCTGCCCAACCATCCACATACACAGGAAATCTGCCCAGGCCTCGTGTGTAGGGGAATTGGTTACGAGGGCCATCTGTTTCCCCTTTGGTCGCACTTCAGCCCCCACAGTGTTTGCGAAGTGGCGTTCTGCAGCTGCCGTCCCTTTAAGACCACAACATCTGCACGTCTGTTGTTACAAGCTCATTGCCTTCGTAGGATCGTACAGCACAGGAGGAGGCCATTCGGCCCATCGTGCCTGTGCCGGCTCTTTGAAAGAGCTATCCAATTACTCCCACTCCCCCCTGCTCTTTCCCCCATAGCCCTGCAAATTTTTCCCCTTCAAGTATTTATCCAATTCCCCTTTTGAAAGTTATTATTGAATCTGCTTCCACCGCCCTTTCAGGCAGCGCGTTCCAGATCAGAACAACTCGCTGCGTTAAAAACATTTCTCCTCATCTCCCCCTCTGGTTCTTTTGCCAATTATCTTCAATCTGTGTCCTCTGGTTACCGACCCTCCTGCCAGTGGAAACAGTTTCTCCTTATTTACTCTATCAAAACCCCCTCATGATTTTGAACAAGTCTATTACCGGTCTTATCTTGTGAGCGGCCTTAACTTTGAGATCTAACTACACGACAGCATAACCCAGGAGTGCAGTCGTACCCAGAAATATAAAAGAGAGTCACTAATAAATCCAATAGGGAATTCAGGAGAAACTTCTTTACCCAGGGAGTGGTGAGAATGTGGAACTCGCTCCCACATGGAGTAGTTGAGACGAATAACATAGACGCATTTAGGGGGAAGCCAGATAAACATATGAAGGAGAAAAGAATAGAAGGATATGCTGATAGGGTGAAATGAAGTGGGGGGGGAGGGTAGAGAAGGTTCGTGTGGAGCATAAACACCGGCATGGACCAGTTGGGCCGAATGGCCTGTTTCTGTGCTGTAAATTCTATGTAATGGAATAACCCCTTGCAATCGGAACTGGAGATTTGTCTCTTACCTTCCTTTAATTTGTCCCTGTGATGTGCGCGACAGCCAAAAAGCAACATTTATTGCCCGTTTCCTGAGGGCATTAAGGGTCGCCCGCATACTGTGATACTGGAGTCACACGTAGGCCACACCAGGTAGGACTGGCAGCTTCGCGCCCCTGAAAGACTTTAGTGAACCAGCTGGGTCTTTACAAGAATCCCTCAGCTTTCGTGGTGAACTTGCTAACCCACAGATCACCATAGGAACAGGAGTAGGCCATTCAGCTTCTCGAGCCTATCGGGAAAGAGCAGGGAGGAGTGGATCTAATTGGAGAGCTCTTTCAAAGAGCCGGCACAGGCACGATGGGCCGAATGGCCTCGTTCGGCGCTGCGAAGTTCTCTGATCGTCAGGCGGAATCTTTCCGTTCGAAACTCGTGCTGGCCATTTCTTGTTTAATTATCACTGCGCAAGTGCTCCTCTCTCCTACCTTTCAGGATGAGTTTCTTGTTATTTATCAGTTGCTGATGTTGGGCTGATCGATCCGTGATTGCCTGGTTGCCATCCTTGATGTATCAGCGCTACGTCCGCTGGTTCCAGTCCTGAGGAGTCTCACGCTGCCCAATGAGAAAAAGAAAGATTTGCATTTATGTAGCACCTTTCACGACCTTACAACCTCCCAAAGCGCTTCCCAAAGTCGTGTTTTTTTAGTGCGGTTATTTGATGAGTCAAGGTTATTTAGATTACCACTTTGGATAATTAGAAGATTTTAGCACAAAAAAAGTTTAAAGAAAGAACTTGCATTCCTATGCCGACTTTTACGACCTCAGGACATCTCAAAGCACCTGGTCTCTTGTTCATCCCTCCCCCCTCAAACCTTCGCTCTGCCATTGGCAGCCATGCCTAGGGCCCACACTCTGCAATTCCCTTCCTTAGCCTCTCCACCTCCTTCAAGAATCTCCTTAAGACCCACCTCTGACCAAGTTTTCGTTCGCCTCCCACCCCCATCTAATTTCTCCTTACTGGCTCAGCATGTTTTCCTCCCATCCCTGTGAAGCTCCTCGAGACGCTTTTCTACTTGAAAGGCCTCCCATCTTCCACCCTCCGTAAACTTAAGCTCATCCAAAACTCTGCTGCCCCCGTATCCTAACTCGCACCGAGTCCCGTTCACCCATCACCCCCTGTGCTCGCTGACCTACATTGGCTCCCAGTCCGGCAACGCCTCGATTTTAAAATTCTCATCCTCGTGTTCAAATCCCCTCCATGGCCCTCACCCCCCCTCCCTATCTCTGTAACCTCCTCCAGCCCCTACAACCCTCCGAGATCTCTGCGCTCCTCCAATTCTGGCCTCTTGCGCATCCCCCAGTTTCCTTCGCCCTGGCATTGGCGGCCGTGCCTTCAGCCGCCTGGGCCCTGAGCTCTGGAATTCCCTCCCTAAACCTCTCCGCCTCTCTCTCCTCCTATAAGACGCTCCTTAAAACCTACCTCTTTGGCCAAGCTTGTGGTCACCTGTCCTAATATCTCCTGATGTGGCTCGGTGTCAGATTTCATTTGATAAATCGCTCCCGTGAAGCGTCATGGGAAGTTTTTACTACGTTAAATATAAATGAAAATTTTTGTAGACAGGAAGTTCCTGTTGTATAGATTTGACAGAACATAGACTCTCAAGCAAAATCCCTGCCATTTTGGAGTGTCTCCAACATTGTCCCAACCTTGGCATCAAATCAATGCCATGTCAACCCTCTAGTCACGTGACTTAATAGCGCTGGCATAGAAAGAGACACATTCAGTGTAAGTGCTAAGGGAGGAGAGCTTATGAACTCCAGGCTACTGGTACTTGGCCAAACTAACCCCAAGTAGGGTGGGGACAGAGGCAGTTGTTCGGCACACCCAAAACTTGCTTCCTAAAAATAGTCTCTGAAATCTCGTCTCAGCTGAGGTAATTATCCTCCAAACCTGCTTTGAAATGAAAAAAACAGATTCCATTGTGTGGATGCAACGTGCGACTTGCCTGATTACAGGGAGAAGCCAAAGGCCACCTCGTTAAGATGGGACAGTCATTCAGACCTCCAAGGGCACGTGTTGTGCGACACACTGTTGTCCTGAGATTTGGAAAATGGTTAATGGAATTCTTTTGGGATCAATGGTATTCAGCAGAAAGGAACCTCTCGAGCAGCGACAAAGGAGACCCACCGATGGGATTGCTTCTTCGACAGCACCTCCCGAACCCGTGACCTCCGCCACCTAGAAGGACAAGGGCACGGGAACACCACCACCTCCGAGTTCCCCTCCGAGTCACACACACCATCCCCCGCTTGGAAATATATCGGCCGTTCCTCCGTCGTCGCTGGGTCAAAATCCTGGAACTCCCTTCCTAACAGCACTGCGGGAGAACCTTCACCACACGGACTGCAGCGGTTCAAGAAGGCGGCTCACCACCACCTTCTCAAGGGGCAACTAGGGGATGGGCAATAAATGCCGGCCTCGCCAGCGGCGCCCGTATCCCGAGAATGAATTTTTATAAGTGATCCGTTCCGATCAAAAGGCAATCACTTAGAAAAAGGCTTGTATTTATATAGTCCCTCAACATGTCTCTCAGAAATAGCTTAAAGTGCTTCATGTACAATGATTAACTTTTTTTAAATGCACTGAATGTTACTTGGACAAATGTGGGAGCCATTTTTGTACACAGCAAGATCTCACCGGCAAGTGGCCAGTTAATCTGTTTTTTTTTTGCTGGTGTTGGCTGAGAAATGAACGTTAGCTACAATATGGGCCAAGTGCAGGCAATTGGGACTAGCTTAGTGGTGTAAACTGGGCGACATGGGCATGTTGGGCCGAAGGGCCTGTTTCCATGTTGTAAACTTCTATAATCGCTGTATTTGTCAAGAGGTGCCATCTGACTTGAGCGAACAGCCTTGTACGGGCATACGATTGGAAGGGTAAGGATCCTCAGGCCCGTCAATGGTCACCCGGTCCATCACAGTCAAACCTTGTGCAACCCCCCCACCCACCACCCCCCATTCCTAATCGCTAGTAATGCTAACCCATGAGGGAGGCCAAAAAAAAATCTGTATCCAATTTTAAGAAAAGCTCTGGGAAATTCCTCCCGACTCCCGAAGGCAATCAACCGAGGAGATCCCATCATGTTTCCATTTGTGGGAGAGACCAAAACTATGGGGCCATAAATATAAGAGAGTCACTAGTAAATCCAATTAGGAATTCAGGAGAAACTTCTTTACCCAGAGAGTGGTGGGAATGCCAGAGAGTGGTGGGAACATGGAACTCGCTCCCACATGGAGTAGTTGAGGCGAATGATATAGATGCATTTAAGGGGACGCTTCAATTCGGAAGTCTGGGAACGCCTTGATTTTAAAACTCTCATCCTTGTTTTCAAATCCCTCCGCGGCCTCGTCCCCCTCCCTATCTCCTCCAGCCCCTACAACCCTCCGAGATCTCTGCGCTCCTCCAATTCTGGCCTCTTGCGCATCCCCGATTTCCATCGCTCCACCATTGGCGGCCGTGCCTTCAGCTGCCTGGGCCCTAAGCTCTGGAATTCCCTCCCTAAACCTCTCCGCCTCTCTCTCCTCCTTTAAGACGCTCCTTAAAACCTACCTCTTTGACCAGGCTTTCGGTCACCTGTCCTAATATCTCCTTATGTGGCTCGGTGTCAAATTTTGTTTGATAATCGCTCCTGTGAAGCGCCTTGGGATGTTTTACTACGTTAAAGGCGCTATATAAATGCAGGTTGCTGTTGTTGAAGCTAGATAAACACATGAGGGAGAAAGGAATAGAAGGATATGCTGATCGGGTGAGATGAGTTAGGGTGGGAGGAGGCTTGTGTGGAGCATAAACACCAGCATAGACCAGTTGGGCCAAATGGCCTATGTGCTGTACATTCTATGTAATTCCTTGATGCATCACTAGACATACGTAGCTAAACCTCTTCCCTTACTATATCCCAGTGTCCCTGACCATAGGATGGCAGAGAATTAGAAAAGATAATTTCGATCCAACTGGTCAACCCCAAAGGTCTCAACCCACTTCATCTCCCACACTTTTCCACAGCCCTGGCTGCCGAAACTTTATTCCTCACCCTTTCGAAATGTATAAAATTTTTCCACTTCCACTGCCCCTCTGGTAAGCCATTCTGTAGAATCACCGTCCTCTGCGTGCAGATGTTATGTTGTAACTGGGTATTGTGATATGGCCCCACGAGCAACGTCTGGTTTCTCAGCTGTACTTCGCAGCTTGAGCCTCGATTGAGAGTGTTGCTTGGGGGTCACTGACCAGGCCGCTCCTGTCTCAACCAAGGTCCACACCCGTGACCTTTTCAGCTGGTGTCATGGTGATGGGGATAAAGAATCGTAGAATCGTAAAGCACAGAAGGCGGCCATTCGGCCCATCGTGCTGCTCTTTGGACTAGTTAGTTAGTCCCACTCCCCCCTGCTCTTTCCCCGTAGCCCTGCTAATATTTCCCCTTCAAGTATTTTATCCAATTCCCTTTTGAAAGTTACTATTGAATCTGCTCCCACCGCTCTTTCAGGCAGCGCATTTCAGATCATAACTCGGTGTAAAAAAAAGTCTCATCTCCACCTCTGGTTCTTTTTCCAATTACCTTAAATCTGTGTCCTCTGGTTCCCGACCCTCCTGCCACTGGAAACAGTTTCTCCTTATTTAGTCTCTCAAAACCCCTCATGATTTTGAACACCTCGATTAAATCTCCCCTTAACCTTCTCTGCTCTAAGGAGAACAATCCCAGCTTCTCCAGTCTCTCCATGTAACTAATGTCCCTTATCCCCGATATCCAGAAGTGGGAAATTTTTTTTTTTGAAAGAAGGAACTGGATATTGACTATTCTTTTCTTTCCCCTCGTAGCGAAGGCGAGCTGGATTTCAGATATCAGGACGAGTCAGCAGCCGGCGAGACGACGTCGGACGAGCCGTACGACCCCAGCGAGTTCACCGAGAAGAGGACGAACCGGGATATCGTCACCGTGGCCGACCTGGAGCCGCTCAGGCTGGGGGGCGGGCGCTCCGCGACCAGGACGGCGACGACGACGACCACGAGCGGCGGCGGCGGCAGCAGCAGCGAGCCCTGGTCGCTGGGGGACGTCCGCGTGGACACCGCCACTCCGGTTGTGACCACGGTCTCCTCGCAGACGGAAGAGACGTACGGCGACATGAACGAGAATTGGGAACTGGTGCTGCCCGACCTCAACGGATGATCAAGCTGAACCCGCGCGGAGGACAGGAGAGAGAATCACATTTATGTCATTTAAGTCGTAGGTCCCTTTTGGAGAGGGGGGGGGAAAAGAGAGGGGGAAATAAAGAGGGGGAGAGGGGCAAACGCAGGCCCACGAGAATTCATGTGCCCCACCCCTAATTAAAAAAACAGGAGCAAGATAGGTGAAAGACTGTAAAATAAAATATATCCTATTGTACTAGGGCGTTGCCATGATTATTGTAGACTGCTCCCCTTAATGCCTAATCTGAATAAATATATTTTGAATTAAAACATGATATTTCCACAGTCGGCCCTAATTTCAAGACGAAAATGCAAATCTAATTCTTCCCCTCCCGTTTTTTTTGTTCTCTCTTCCCTCTTCTTGCTGGGCAGGGGGGTTTACAGGTCCTCACACTCAGTCGTTGGCATCTCGCCGGTGTGACATTCTTCACGAGCAGCCCCCCACCCCCACCCTCTAGCCTGGAGAGGCAAGCGACGGACATCGTATTTTTGCCCTCATTTTTCGATTGGGCACTTTACAGCCTTCCGGCCTCAACCTGGAGTTCAACAACTTCAGATCAGAACCACCGCTCCCATTTTCTCGGACAGCAGGTGCTGGTAACGGTGCTGCTGTTGCCATTTACGTCAGGCGCGTCTATTCGAAGAGAAAGTGCTCATCCCCTGGTGCTCGTCACAGCGATTTACGCCCTCCTCTCGACCCATCTTCTGTTTCTTTACCTGTCCCCTTTTCCACCCTCCTTTTGCCTTGCACCATCGTCCCTTTCGTCCTTCAATCACCCCTCCCCCCCCCCCGGGCCCACATCCCTGACTCTGTACTTGCTTGTAAACTTTAACTTTGTCCAGTTCTGACGAACGGTCATCGACCTGAAACGTTAACTCTCGAGTTTCTCTCTCTCTCCACAGATGCAGCCGGGCCGGCTGCGTGTTTTCCAGCATTTTCTGTTTTTATTTCAGTTGCCAGCGTCCCCTGTAGTTTGCTTTTGTTTCGGTATTTATTTTTTTCGCTCAATCTAAGCTGCAGATCTTCGAGGCGAGACAAGCAACTTACCCCCTCCTCCGACGGACGCTTTCTAATTTCAAACTCATTTCACCTGCGACCACAATTGAGGTCAAGTAATCTTGCATCTGCAGTAAACATCATCTTCAGCACCTAAAGAGAAAACCTAAATCATGTCCCCCTCTTGAATCTTTCTTCCCCCCCACTGAGGACTTTATTTTCGACACGAATTGAAAACATTCCCATTCGCAGGGCTTCCCATACGCACTCTCTTTTTCCCAGCGATTGCATTCACTCCTCATCTCTTGTGTGCGGTGTCCAGTCTCCCTTCCGACCTCTTGCGTCTTTACCTCCCCTCGCCTGACGTCGTGGGTTCCAGCTGCACTCTGACAGCTGGCCAGAGTGAGGCGCTCCCGAGCTGAGGCAGCGAACAGTTAGTCGCCCGTAGCCGACTCTCCATAATTCTAAAGTTGTCGAATTCAAATCATTGGATGAGCCAAACTCATTTTAGCCCTGCAGGTTCCCACGTTGCTGCATTACTTAATTCAAAGTGTTGGTTAATTCGAAGGTTTTAGAGCAAGAAAGTTGGAGTAAATGTCTTTTAGCTGTGTTTAACAGGCCAAGAGTAGAATGGAACTATATTCTCTGGAGTTTAGAAGAATGAGAGGTGATCTCATTGAAACATCTAAGATTCTGAGGGTGTTTGACAGGGTAGATGCTTGAGAGGGATATTTCCCCTGGCTGGAGAGTCTAGAACTAGGGAGCATAGTCTCAGGATCAGGGGTCGGCCATTTAGGACTGAGATGAGGAAAAATTTCTTCACTCAGAAGGTTGTGAATCTTTGGAATTCTCCACCCCAGAGGGCTGTGGATGCTCAGTCGTTGAGCATATTCAAGGCTGAGATGGATAGATGTTAGGAATCTCAGGGAATCAGGGTGGGAAAGTGGAGTTGAGGTCGAAGATCAGCCATGATCTTACTGAATGGCGGAGCAGGCTCGAGGGGCCGTATGGCCGACTCCTGCTCCTATTTCTTACATTAAGGGAAGTAACTGCACCACCTCAGGAGCAAGTAAGAATAACAGGTATTCGTGGTAGAGGTAACATTGAAAGAACTTGCATTTCTATAGTGCCTTTCACTATCTCAGGCCATCCCAAAGCGCTTTACAGCCAAAGAAATATGTGAAGTGTAGTCACTGTTGTAATGTAGGAAACTACAACTGCAGCCAATTTGCACACAGCAAGATCCCACAAACAGAGATAAATGCCCAGATAATCTATTTTAGTGATGTTGGTTGAGGGATAAATATTGGCCCAGGACACCGGGGAGATGTTCCTTGCTCTTCAATATAGTGGCTGTGGAATCTTTCACATCCACCTGAGACAGGGTGTCGGTTTAACATCTCATCCGAAAGACAGCACCCTCTGACAGTGCTGCACTCCCTCAGTACTGGCACTGGGAGTGTCAGCCTGGATTATGGGCTTCAGTCTCTGCTGTGGGACTTGAACCTACAACCTTCTGACTCAGAGGCGAGAGAGAGAATGCTACCCACTGAGCCACGGCTGAAACAATCAAGGGTAGAGTGTATTTGACTGTGGAGGGAGGGAGGGCGAGCAAGTCCAACCAGGCATCCAGAAGACTTACCATTTCCAGTCGGGGAAGCATTGGACGGTGACCACCAGCGGAAACCCTGACCGATGAGGCTAATCGTAACATCCGACGAAGTTCGGCTGCAGGGCTGCGATTGAAGCCGGGGTCTTTGCGATGGGTGTGGCTCACTTGCACTGCGTCCCGACCGGCCAAGACGTGGGGGCAAACGGTGATGTACGAGGGCAGAGTGGGGGGAGGGTTCTACTTCTGCGCGTGGCCGCCCATGGATTTTTACGTCCATTAAAATAAAATGGGGGGTGGGGGGAAGAGATGGGGAAAAGCACAGACCAGCATGGACGCAAGTGGGAAATCTTGGTCGTGGGCCAAAAAACAGTTAACCACTGCACTGCAGGAAATAACCAGAGCCTCTCGTGAAAATCAAATGCGAGATCAATAAATCAAATTTATTTCCACTCCCATCAGATAATGAACAGACCACCATATTAAGGCACATTCTTTTAAAACATTTACAGCCATCGGAGGAAGAAAAAAAAAGTAATAAATTTTCTTGCATTACAAACAAGTGCATTCTGTATGTAAAAACACAAGAATTTTTTTTTCTTTTTTTTTTAAAAACTAACGTAAAATTAAATATCTTTCGAGAGAGGAAAAAACAAAAAGGAATGTCTAGTTATGCCTTCCCCCCACCCCACACATACTTCCCCCACCTGCCCCCATTTCTCCGTGTAAAGTTTACAGGAGGAAAGATGCCTATCATAAACCCGGAACAAAAAAAAAACAAATCTTTAAAAGGTGTGCATTTAATCACCTCTTTGAACCACGCACGTAGACTAGAGAGAGAGAGAGAGAGAGGAGAAAAAATATTTCCCCCATGTAATACAAAGGGGGCGTCGAATTTTTTTTTTAAAGTGCAACAAGGCTATGTGCTAATCGATGAACAAAACTCACGGGGTAGCGAGTGCAAAAAAAAATCATAGAGTTTAACAGCCAGACCCAAACCCAACTGTGAAAAGCTGCCCCATCAAGTGGGCCCACACTTGTACTGACTGAACCCAGGAGCTCCCCCCGAATCAGTGACTGACCGACCCCTAGTATTTTTGTACAGTTGCCCCCATTTTGGACTGGAGTCCAATTTTTTTGGGTTGGTGGCGGGGGCGAGTCGATTAAAACTGTCGACATGATACGCAAAATCCACGTGTGTCTTTTTTTATCCCTCCATCAGGTTCGCCAATGGGAAGGTGCAGTTCTGAAAGGAATTCACCACCAACAAAGCCAACCTCAGGACTATACTCATGATCCAGGGAAGAAATAACCGGGCGGGCTCCATTGAGGGGGGGGGGGGGGGGGGTCGTGCACTGCCGTCCCACCCAGTTTTCCTCCACTCGCTGCGCCAGGGTGATCTCCAATAGCTCCAGGAATATCTGACCCTTAGGGAGGGAGCAAAGATTTTTAAAAACTCAAACTTCCAAGTTTGGATCCCAACGCAAACTCCACCATTTTGAAATGGCCCCCCCACCCTCCCAATTTCCATAAGGATGGAATTTTGAGTCCGGATTTAGAAAGAAAGGCTTGCATTTATACAGCGACGAGGTAGCCAATTTGCACACACCAAGCTCCTACAAACAGCAATGTGATAATAACCAGATAATGTTTATGTGATTGGTTGAGAACTCCCCACTGCTCTTCTTCCAATAACGTCCACCCGAGAGGGGCAGACGGGGCCTCGGTTTAACCCAACGACAGAAAGACGGCACCTCCGACAGTGCAGTATTCCCTCGGTACTGCCACTGGGAGTGTCGGCTTGGATTACGGGGCCCAAGTCTCTAGAGTGGGGGCTCGAACCCACGACATTCTGACTCAGAGGGGAGAGTGCGCTACCCACTGAGTCAGGGCTGACATTGAAACTTAGGTCCGTTCCCAACAGCAGAACTTCCCGCTCGATCTTGTTCCTAACCCGAAACCCTCAATTCCCCAACAGTGGCCCCATTTCTTCAAAAAAAAAAATCGATATGGTTAACACTTAATTTACTATTAGACAGAATGGATGAAGGGTTTGTGATAACCCAACCTTGTGTGTCAATCCATGACCAATTTAGTGACATTTTGTGCCCTATGACACGGGGGCCCTCACCATTATAAAGTGACCCGGTTGCCGTAATTTCGGCCTGGGTGAACGTTTGTAGCCGAGCAGTATTTTTGGGGTGCCAACCTCAGGCTTTCCCCAGCGACCGGAATCTATGCTTTCAGAAGCAGCACGTGTACAAAACGGCTTGTTGTCGGCCTGGGGGGGGCGGGGGTGGAATGCCAACTCTGGGCGGACGTGTCCCTGGAGATTCAATCACATGATCTCCCGCCTCCAACTGCCCCGCCCGGTCGAGCAGCCTCCTTTCCCACCCCGCCTTTCTCCGATATTTTTAAAACTAACGAACAAAAGTGATAAAAGAAAAATGAAAAAACAAAACAATTTTATTTTAATGCCTCCGATGATTTTTCTCCTGGGTGTTGCTCGTAGCAGTGTCCTGGAGATTCATCTTTAATTCCAGGAGACTCCAGGGCAAACCTGGAGGGTCGGCAACCCTACGTCGGAGGCCATTATCATGGTCTTAAAATGGATCGGGCTGCCGTAGGCAGGTATAAACTGGGGTGGGGGAGTCTGCAGCAGATGGGAGCCTCACAGAAGGAAGCGAGCACAAACGGAGCATTTAAAAAGGTCAACAAAACAGCAGAGAGAAATGAAAGAGGGAAGCGTTCTGTACTCGGCTATTACTGATGCGTCTGCCCATCAGACTGGATGTTTTCGACGACCTACGTTGCACCAGCCTACCAAAGTGCAACAAGTAAAGGGACAGGAATCATTTGGAAGTGTGCCATTTTAAGCAAACAAGCTCTTTCTGACCATAAGATGGTACTTAAAAGTATTCAAAGTGCTGTCAAAGTTACAACTACTGTAAATGATATGTGTCTTATTTTTAAAACTACCAGTTTAAGAGGCAGGGCTGGGGTCCTACATTCTGTGTAGGACACGCTCTCCGATGCAACTTTGTGAACGGGAAGATCCATCCCCTGTGTAATCAGGAGGGGGGGGGGGAACGTGACAAAATATAACCAATGTCAACCCAGAAGTTTTAAACAGAACCCGTCACCGTCTGCCCAGTGTGTGAATGCAAAACAAGTGCGATCGCGTAAGCCTGCAGCACTTTTTATTTTAAGAAAGGGCTGCAATCAAACACCCAACTTCAGCTGTTTAGGCCCTCTGATCTGGAATTCCTTCCCTAAACCTCTCCGCCTCAATCTCTCTCTCCTCCATAAAACCTACCTCTGTGGCCAAGCTATTGGCCACCTGTCCTAATATCTCCTCCTTCCGCCTCTGTCAATTTATGTCTGATTTAGGCTCCCGTGAAGCGCCTTGGGACTACGTTGGCTAACGTTTTTACTACGTTAAAGGCGAGTCGCTGCTGTTGGCTTTTACTATCCGCTTTTTATGGTCATCAAAATTACCGTGGCAGTCGCCCGGAAACCAGGCCGTCCAGTTCAGAACTGGATGGGTGGCCAGTGGAGTTTTAGAAACGTATAAAACGAAAGAGGACAGAGGGAGGTCAGTAACTGTACACTGAGGGATGGTGGGGCAAATCAGTAGAATACACCCACCCTTTGGATGGGGAACTGCTGCCTGGTAAAACATCTGGAGGCATTTTACCAGGATTGGCAAATAAGCAAATCAACAATTACGTTCCATGAAATTGCATTTATATAGCGCCTTTAACGGAGTAAAACATCCCAAGGTTCTTCGCAGGAGCGATTATCAAACAAAATTTAACACCGAGCCACATAAGGGGATATCAGGACAGGTGACCAAAAGCTTGGCCAAAGAGGTAGGTTTTAAGGAGCGTCTTAAAGGAGGAGAGAGAGGCGGAGAGGTTTAGGGAGGGAATTCCAGAGCTTGGAGACTAGGCGGCTGAAGGCACGGCCGCCAATGGTGGAGCGATGGAAATCGGGAGATGCGCAAGAGGCCAGAATTGGAGGAGCGCAGAGATCTCGGAGGGTTGTAGGGGCTGGAGGAGGTTACAGAGTTAGGGAGGGAGGAAGCGAGGCCCATGGAGAGGATTTGCAAACATCCCTTAAGAGCATCACAAGCAGCATATATACATATATCAAAAAACTTTGAAGAGACCGTGGCGAAAAGTGCAAATTTCCCCAAGGACATCAATTCAGAGTTGCCACACGACCCGTTTATGGACCCAAAAAGCCCAACGTGCTGTCCTGAGATTTGTTTTAAAAGATGCAATTTGGATAACAGAAAAGATGCAGCACCAGAAAAAAAACAACAGCCCACATTTTTTTCCCCCGCTATGTACATCTGGGATACGCAGACATTGGTCATTAAAGTCTTCAGGTGAACCTTCAGCAGCAGCAAAGCATTCCCAAGAAGCCACAAACCCATCTGCTTGTCCTGCCCCCTCCCTGGCAGATGATGGCGGTCTAAAATGGGTTCCCAGAGCAGACCCATTCCTGGGAACAATCCCCCCACCCCCCGACTATAGCAACACTGCTCCTAGGAGTGCGTTAAACCCAGAGTCTTTAACCCAGAGAGCGGATCTCGCTGCCACATGGAGTGGTCGTGGCGAACAGCATAGACGCACTGAAGGGGAAGCTAGATGGGGGAGAAAGGAATAGAAGGATATGCTGATAGGGTGAAATGAAGTAGGGAGCGAGGGAGGAGGCTCGTGTGGAGCATAAACACTGGCATGGACCAGACGGGCCGAATGAACAGTTTCTGTGCTGTAAATTCTATGTTAAACCAATGAACAGGAGATAACGGATTCCTAAGGGTGGGAAAGCAAAAATCAGTAAGCAGAAGAAAAAGGACGGAGAAATAATCAGCACGATTGTCACAAGGGAAGTGAAGGAGGTGGGAAAGGGACCGTCCACTCAAACCCCTCTGCTCCCACTTTAGTATTATTCATTGTATTGTGAAAAGAACTGTCGTTTGTGTCTCCACTGAGCCCAGATTAGTCCCAATGCCGAGTTAGGATCTACCTAAATATATGCATCACACCGAGTATAACGGAGGGAAGGAAGTGAACAGCAGCTTTCCACGTCGGGCGACTGCGTCGCTGTCCTGTATCGTGACATCCTTGGTGTGACGCAGATGGAAGCTGGCAACCAGTTCAGGGTTCATTCTGATGAGGGAATGGAGCCCTTAGATTTGGAGGTGGGGCAGAGACGGCTTCCCAGTTTGGTTTTGAGTTAGGTAGGCAAAGCGCATTTTAAAGCATCAGGAAAAAAAGAATTTAATTTCAATAGCGTCTTTCACGAGCTCAGGACATCCCAAAGCGCTTTACAGCCTATGAACTACTTTTGACATGTAGTCAATGTTGAAATATAGGAAACGCAGCAGCCAATTTACGCACAACAAGGTCCCACAAACAGCAATGAGATAATGACCAGATAATCTGTTTTAGTGATGTGGGTTGAGGGATAAATATTGGCCACGACACCGGGGAGAACTCCCCTGCTCTTCTTCCAATAAATGGTCACGGGATGTTTTACGACCGCCTGAGGGGGCAGACGGGGCCTCGGTTTAACATCGCATCAAAAACACGGCACCTCAGGCAGTGCAGCACTCCCTCAGTACTGGCACTCGGAGTATCGGCCGAGATTTTGTGCTCGAGTCTCTGGAGTGGGACTTGAACCCACGGCCTTCTGACTCAGAGACGAGAGCGCCAACCAACGAGCCACGGCTGACCGTGTCAGCAGCTCCGCGTCACACCAAAGATGCCAAGACGTGGCAGAGATACGATACTGGTGTAGTTCAACACGGAGAGCAGCAGTTAACGCAGGCAGGGCCTCTTAAGCTATCGCCCTCGTCCCGGGGCCCCAAGAGCAATCAATTCGCCTTAACTCTTAAACACGCACATCTCCCAAACATCCAAAGATCCCACTGCACTCTCCCACAAGCACCATGCAAATCAGCAGTATGAAAACTGATGGAAAGTTTTAAGACTCAAATTTCCAAAAGTGCTATGTGACTGCTCTGGTACCATCTAGTGGCAGGGATTGAGAACTTCAGTAGATGATATGACAGCCCATTTCCTCCAAGCCCTGGCAAGTCTAGCCCTTGAAGCCCAGTTGTGCGTTCCCTGATATTTTGATTGTCCCGTTTGAATTTTCGTGGGCCTGGAGGTTTGGAAAAGGGGCTGTTCCTAGCACCTTGGCCTCACTGGCGAATAAATCCCACACCACGATCTGTTGGCATAAGCAATTTGAGACACACTGGGATTGATGGGGGCAGGGTTCAAAGGTTGAACAGGCTGGGGCTCTTTTCTCTAGAAAAAGAGAGAAGGCTGAGGGGTGACCTGATAGAGGCCTTTAAAATTATAAAAGGATTTCACAGGGTAGATGTAGAGAAGATGTTTCCCCTTGTGGGGGGAGACCAAAACTAGGGAAACATATTGTCAAGACATCTTCATTTAATCTGAAAGACTAAACAGGATGGGGCTCCTCTCTCTAGAAAAAAGATTGAGGGGTGACCTGATATGAAAGGGTTTGATAGGGGAGACGTAGAGGAGATGTTTCCACTTGTGGGAGAGACCAGATCTAGGGGGGGGGCCATAAATATAAGAGAGTCACTAATAAATCCAATCAGGAATTCAGGAGAAACCTCTTTACCCAGAGAGTGGCGAGAATGTGGAACTCGCTCCCACAAGGAGTGGTTGAGGTGAATAACATCGATGCATTTCAGGGGAAGCTCGATAAACACATGAGGGAGAAAGGAATAGAAGGATATGTTGATAGGGTGAGACGAAGCAGGGAGGGAGGAGGCTCATAAACACCAGCATGGACCAGTTGGGAAGAATGGCCTGTTTCTGTGCTGTAAAAGTCTATGTAATTCTAAGTATCGGGGCCCCCCCACCCCGAGACTCCATGGTACGCAGCCCCAGGACGACAAAAGCTGGGACTCTAGCAGAGGAATGTTTTCTGCTGGGCAAGACCCAACAATAAATGAATCCCAGACAGTCAGACTGTGGAACTTGGACTCCCTGTACATGCAATATTTTGCTCTGCAGTTAAGCCCAGATTTAAAAAAAAATTAAAAATCAAAACCTACTCCCCGAAATCTGCCCTTCAAATCCAAGCCCTCCCTTTGCCTTGAACTGAATGGGGAGCTGAGCGTCACCATCAGCAGCCAGCCAGCGAGCACTCGGTAGCAAACTGTCTGCAGAGGGGGTGGGGAAAGGAATATCGATTCAGAAAGGGGCAGAGTCTCGGTGCCTGGGAAGGGAAGGGGTGGACAGAAAGAGTGCACAAGCAAGAGAGAGAACAGGGTGGAGAGTGCGCGCGCGAGAGGGAGAAAAGAGAGAGAAAAAAAGGGTAGAGTGTGTGCGGGGAGAGCGATTGAGCGAGAGAGAAAGAGAGAGAGAGAGAGAGAGAGAGAGAGAGAACACAGGGTAGAGAGCGTGCAGGGAGAGTGAGAGTGTGCACAGGGACAGCGAGAGCGAATGAGCAAGTGAGAGGGCGGGGAGAGCGAGAGCGCAGGGGAGAGGGGCAGCGAGAGCGAGTGAGTGGGCGGGGAGAGCGAGAGCGCAGGGGAGAGGGGCAGCGAGAGCGAGTGAGTGGGCGGGGAGAGCGAGAGCGCAGGGGAGAGGGGCAGCGAGAGCGAGTGAGTGGGCGGGGAGAGCGAGAGCGCAGGGGAGAGGGGCAGCGAGAGCGAGTGAGAGGGCGGGGAGAGCGAGAGCGCAGGGGAGAGGGGCAGCGAGAGCGAGTGAGAGGGCGGGGAGAGCGAGAGCGCAGGGGAGAGGGGCAGCGAGAGCGAGTGAGAGGGCGGGGAGAGCGAGAGCGCAGGGGAGAGGGGCAGCGAGAGCGAGTGAGAGGGCGGGGAGAGCGAGAGCGCAGGGGAGAGGGGCAGCGAGAGCGAGTGAGAGGGCGGGGAGAGCGAGAGCGCAGGGGAGAGGGGCAGCGAGAGCGAGTGAGAGGGCGGGGAGAGCGAGAGCGCAGGGGAGAGGGGCAGCGAGAGCGAGTGAGAGGGCGGGGAGAGCGAGAGCGCAGGGGAGAGGGGCAGCGAGAGCGAGTGAGTGGGCGGGGAGAGCGAGAGCGCAGGGGAGAGGGGCAGCGAGAGCGAGTGAGTGGGCGGGGAGAGCGAGAGCGCAGGGGAGAGGGGCAGCAAGAGCGAGTGAGAGGGCGGGGAGAGCGAGAGCGCAGGGGAGAGGGGCAGCAAGAGTGAGCAAGAGCACGTGTGCCAGACACACTTCTCGTCGCCACCAGATGGAAGCACAAGGCAGCGCTGGCCAATACAACCAGCCAGAGATTGCCAGGGACAGACGGTGCAGCACCGTGGCAAGCACTAACAGTCCAGGCCACCTCCTGCTCTGCCGCCACGTACCAGGGGAACTCATTTCGTCCATCTCAGGAGGACGAAAGGGTAACTGGATCCATCTGGGATTCGAACTCTGGTCTACCAGCCTGGCACTGAAACAACTGAGCTACCCAATACACACTGGACAGAAAGATTAAAAATTATTTTCAACATACAAACAGCCATTGGGGTCTAAAGAACAGGGTGCGGTTGGAGAGTCTTACTGGAGTTTTATTAATCATTCCAAACTGTATGAGTCACCTCATCAGAGCTTTACTGGGTCACGCAGAACTGACTGAACAGTTACAGAAGGAAATCAGGCCTTCTACATCTAAGGACTGCATTGCTACTGCAGCCTATAACCACACATCAGGAAATGAAGGATTTATATGCACTGTTTGACTGAAGAGTTATTTTGTTTTTAACTTTTCCTTTGTGCTTATCAACACAAGGGATGTTGGTGCAGGGAAATAACCACACTCCCTTTTCAGGCAGGTAAAGCTCATAAGAACACAAGAAATAGGAGCAGGAGTAGGCCATACCGCCCCTCGAGCCTGCTCCGCCATTCAATAAGATCATGGCTGATCTTCGACCTCAACTCCACTTTCCCGCCCGATCCCCATGTCCCTTGATTCCCCTAGAGTCCAAAAATCTATCCATCTCAGCCTTGAATATACTCAACGACTGAGCACCCACAGCCCTCTGGGGTAGAGAATTCCAAAGATTCACCACCCTGAGTGAAGAAATTCCTCCTCATCTCAGTCTTAAATGGCTGACCCCTTATCCTGAGACTATGCCCCCTAGTTCTAGACTCTCCTGCCAGGGGAAACAGACTCTCCGCATCTACCTGTTAAGCCCCCTCAGAATCTTGTATGTTTCAATGAGATCGCCTCTCATTCTTCTAAACTCCAGAGAGTACAGGCCCATTCTACTCAATCTCTCCTCATAGGACAACCCTCTCACCCCAGCTCCCGCTACACTGTCCCATCAAACACTCCCAGGGCAGGTACAGCACGGGTTAGATACAGAGTAAAGCTCCCTCTACACTGTCCCATCAAACACTCCCAGGGCAGGTACAGCACGGGTTAGATACAGAGTAAAGCTCCCTCTACACTGTCCCGTCAAACACTCCCAGGGCAGGTACAGCACGGGTTAGATACAGAGTAAAGCTCCCTCTACACTGTCCCATCAAACACTCCCAGGGCAGGTACAGCACGGATTAGATACAGAGTAAAGCTCCCTCTACACTGTCCCATCAAACACTCCCAGGGCAGGTACAGGGTTAGATACAGAGTAAAGCTCCCTCTACACTGTCATGTAATAAAAAAATACACTGGAATCGTACAACAGGTCAATCGGCATCTTGGAGAGAGACAGACAAGTTGATGCTCGGGGAGGAGACCCCCAGACACTGCGAAGGGACTCCAGCCACATCACTGGCCTGTCTTCCCCTGATGCTGACAGACCTGCTTTGTTTCTCCAGCATTTTCCATGTCTATTTCATATCTTCAATATTTGCGTTTTTTTTATATACTTACTTAATCCGATTATATATTTGGAACCAGGGCGATAAAAATGATTTAGCTCCATTATTAAATGTGTGTTCAGTGCACAGTTAGAAGTTTTCCCTTAATAACGAGTTGTCCGGAGTCAGTCTCAGCTTTGGACAACATGATAGCCCCTTGCTGATCTGCAACCATACTATTCCTTCTCTTTCATCTCCTTATATTCCATTGATTAGTTTCATCCCTTCCCTAACTCTTGCCCTCTTCTATCCCAAAAGGCAAGTTTCATTATCTCTTTGCGTTCAATGCATTTGGTCAAACTTCAAGTAACAATCTTTGGAGTCAGTGAAAAGTTAAAATAGATTTTTTTTTTTAAAGTCCTGCAAAGCACAGAGTAATCATTTTAAAAAAAAAGCACGCGATTAACTCACGAATATGAACAACCAGCTAACACAATTAAATCGTTCTCCCAACTGCGTAACCCATAGCTAGCAGCGAACAGCAGGGCAGGAATTCACACCAAGGGTTCCCATGTCATCACAAACCAGGAGATTGTAGCTCGGGTAATACCAAGACACTGAATTACTGCTGTGCATTTCTCAGGGCCGTTGGCCAAGGTTTGTTATAGTCTTTGGTGCCGGCGTAGACCAGTTGGACCGAATGGCCTGCTTCTGTGCTGCAGATTCTATGTAAAATCATGACAAGTGTACGAATATAGGAGATTTGTTGTGGAATATTGAGTATTGTGTCCAATTCCGGGCACCGTACTTTAGGAAGGATGTCCTTAGAGAGGGTGCAGAGGAAATAACCTAGAATGGTACCAGGGATGGGGGACTTCAGTTACATGGAGAGACTGGAGGAGCAGAGAGGGTTAAGGGGAGATTTGATAGAGGTGCTCAAAATTATGAATGGTTTTGATAAGTAAATAAGGAGAAACTACTTCCACTGGTAAGAGAGTCACAGATTTAAGATAACTGGCATAAGAACCAGAGGAGAGATGAGCAGAAATGTTTTTTACGCAGCGAGTTGTTCTGATCTGGAATGCGCTGCCTGAAAGGGCAGTGGAAGCAGATTCAATAGTAACTTTCAAAAAGGGAATTGGATAAATACTTGAAAAGGAAAAAATTGCAGGGCTATGGGGAAAGTGCAGGGGAGTGGGATTAGTTCTTTCAAAGAGCCGGCACAGGAACGATGGGCAGAATTGCCTCCCTCTGTGCTGTATCTTTCTATGATTAATATTGCACTGTGTCAAACCAATTGTCCCACTTATCAGTACCAAATAAAAGTGCATTTTGACATTTCTTTGTCGGGGGGTGAGGAGGGGGTAAGAGGAGAGATTAACAAACTCAGTTTTTAGTTCATTTCACAGTGTTCGGTAAGTGACCATTCTGGCCGAGTCCAAAGACTAAAATAAACAGTAGGAAAAGGCTCACCGGGCAAACTAGGGAGAGACACAGACAGACAAGGGAGGGCGGGGGTGGGGGGAAAGAGAGACAGAGATAGAGGGGTAGAGAGGGAGCAAGAGCATTAAAAAGAGGCAGCAATGTACAGCGGACAATCAACCTGAAGGTGTATGTATGTAATATATATACACGTATATACACACATATACACACACACATACACGCACATATTTTCAAGATTCCTGAACCTCAGGTTTTGAATAAAAGTTCCATTCCTGGTCTGAATTGAAACAGGTTGCTGTTAATGTCGCTGATACTGCCACACACACACACACACACACACACGGCAGCAAAAATTTATACATTTTTTAATATATTTATATATATATATAATTTAGATATATATTAATCCTTCAAATCTATGTCTACTTTAGGCACCATAAGGTTAGGTGACAAACTTGTGGATTCATATCTGCTATCCCAATGATCAATAACGCCATTACCGTTTAGTAAAGCCGCTTTGCAATCTGTCACAAAAACACAGGCCGGGTGCACCGGATTCCTGGCGAGTGACTATTCACTACTCCACCCATTTGCCCCCTCGAAAAGAGTGTAGAAGTTTTAAGCGAGAACGGCGTTTCAACTCTGATGAGGCAAACAAAATGCAAATCGTCGCGTGTTTTAAAAATGATCGCTGCGATGGCTGAACAATGAGGGGGGAGGGGGGGTGAAGAGGAGGGGGGTGGTGAAGAGGGGGGGGGGTAGTACAAAGGTGTACTAACCTGGGCCAACACCTGCCATTTCATACACTGTTTGGTGCCAGCATGCAGTCAGTGAAGGGGCAGAGCAGCGGGGGAGCGGACGGTGAGGCATCTTCCTGAAAAGGACGGGGAGAGCAGCGGAAACAAGAGGGCAGGAGTTCATGTTGGCTTGACGCACTCGTTTACGTCGAACGAATTTGATAAAGAGCGATAAGGTCACCAACAGTAACTCCCGCGCTTGGGTCCCAGCCGCTGCACGTCTCCTAGCCACTGGCTCAGAGAAAGCTCCCCGAGTGCCCAATACGGGTGGATAACTAGATCCCGCGGCACATGCACGCTGGGGAGCGGCCAACGCTTAACGTTTGTGCGCTAGACAAATAATCGGTGAGGGTGACAATCAGCATCCATTGCAACGCAGTTCTCCGGGTCGCTGCCAGTGCGATTTGGCCAAGTCAATGCGAGAACACATATAGGATATTGCAAAAACAACACAAAGTTAACTCGAAATTACCCTAGGGAGAGTGAGAGTGAGAGTGAGAGAGAGAGAGAGAGAGAGAATTTCATCTCAATGGTTGCCACTTAACCCAAGAATAAAGGTGCATAGGGGTAAACGCCCTTGACTAGCGGCTTAAAGCATATTAAAACCCTGCCTCTTACAGCCCTTGTTCACAGCCAGTGAAGTAGGCAATATGCAAAGGTTTTAGCTGCTGGAGGTTGGGGGGGGGGGGCTTTTTTTTGCAACCATTTATAAAAATATATCTTTGATCTGTTGAGATTACGATGGATCCACCAGGGCAGTTTCCTCTGGTTCCTGGCCCCATGTGGTGCTCATGTGGCCCCATTCCTGCATACCATCTACGTCAAAGTTTCCAGCTGTTTGCAGGGGCTCCCCGTCGACCTCGCAGTCCTCCGGTAACTGGCCATCCACTCGCGGGAGCTCCCTGTTGACCTCGCAGTCCTCCGCCAGCCCTCCGCCCATCTGCGGGCGCTCCCCGTCGAACTCGCATTGCTCCAACAGCTGGCCGCCGCCCTTGCGCTTCCTGGTCCGGATCTCCAGGCAGTTCTGCCCCTTCAAGTGCCTCTGCAGGTGGTCGATCCGCACGAAGGCCTTCCGGCACTGGCTGCACTCGTAGGGGCGGTCCCCGGTGTGGACCCGCACGTGATTCTTCAGGTCGTAGCTGTGGAGGAAGCGGGCATCGCAGCAGTTGCAGGAGTACGGACGCTCGCCCGTGTGTTTCCTCATGTGGATCTTCAGCTTGTCGTTTCTGCGGACAGAAGAAAAAAAAAACAAGGCCGACTCAGTACAAGCCATGCGACTCTCCAAGTTTCTCAGGTGGCAAGGGCATACTTATATAACAACTCCTGATTGCTGTCCACTCCCTCCCCCTCCCCACAAAATGCTGGAATGAGCAGGCGTGCCTGGATTTCAGATGCGGGTAAACGAAGGCTCAACCTCGAAGTCTTTCATCGTCGAATATCCAAACTACACCCACTGGACTTACAGGTGGAGAATTGCAAATGTTACACACCTGTTCAAAAAAGGAGAGGGAGGGGTCAACCTGGAAACTACAGGCCAATCAGTTGGTGGCGGGGAAACTTTTAGCGAGACAAAATGAATTGTCTCTTGGAAAAATATGGGTTAATAAAATGACAGCCAGCACGGATTTATTAAAAGGCAAACCGTGTTTGACTAACTTGATTGAGTTCTTTGATGAAGTAAAGGAGAGGGTTGATGAAGGTAGTGCAGTTGATGTGTATATGGACTTTCAAAAGTCGTTTGATAAAATACCACATAATCATAGAACGACACAGCACAAGGAGGCCATTTGGCCCATCGAGCTGGCTCCGGCTCTTTGAAAGAGCTATCCAATTAGTCCCACTCCCCTGCTCTTTCCCCCATAGCCCTGCAAATCTTTCCCCGTCATGTATTTATTCAATTCCCTTTCGTAAATTATGAATCTGCTTCCACCACCCTTTTAGGCAGCGCATTCCAGATCATAACTCGCTGCGTAAATAAAAACTTTCCTCATGGTGCCTCTGGTTCTTTTGCCAGTTACCTTAAATCTGTCTCCTCTGGTTACCCGACCTGTTTACGCATCTAGTTATGATGATCTGGAATGCACTACTGCCTGAAAGGGCGGTGGAAGCAGATTGAATGGTAGCTTTCAAAAGGGAATTGGATAAATACTTGAAGGGGAAAAATTTGCAGGGCTATGGGGGAAAAGAGCAGAGGGGAGCGGGATAATCGGATGGCTCAAAGAGCCGGCACAGGCACGATGGGCCGTATGGCCTCCTTCTGTGCTGTATCATTCTACGATTCTAATGGGGGGGGGGGGGGGGCAGATGGTGCCCTTGGAACCATGGCAAGCGTGAGTCAGCATCTTGAGGGGAGGAGACGAGAGGGGGAGGAGGAGGAGAACATTGTGGGTTGGTGGGTGGTTGGTGGGTTCACGGCGTGAACTCCCCACAATAATATTGTGGGGAGTTCACGCCGTGAAAGTTGGTTTTAACGCTCAGCCTAAATTCCCATTTTGATCAGAACAATGCAGCAATTCTCGGAGAGTACTGTACCTAGTGAAGCGCACGCCACACACTTCACAAGCAAACGGTTTCTCTCCAGTGTGCGTGCGCATGTGCCGCGGGAGCTTCCCCGCCCCGTGAATGACTTTGTGGCAGATCGGGCACTCCTGGGGCATCTGCGACTTCCTTCTCCGCACCAGCTTGTCCGGCGAGCCCAGGCAGTTGCTCAGGACGCCGTTGCTGAGGGAACTCAAGTAAGACGCAGAGTCCAGCTCCGTGCTCTCTTCATCAGTGTTGCGCTCCGCGGGAGACGAGGGCGGCCGGCAAACGAGCGCCTCGCTCTTTTCGTTGAAATCTTCACTGAAGTCTTCATACTCCTTCTCTTCGTTGCCGCTCCTCTGGGCATTCAGTGTTATTGAGTACTGGTCTTCCAGACATAGAGTGTCTTGCGGGCGATCCACTTGCTCTGCGGAAATAACGTTGTTCATGGATGTTCTCAAGGGCTGGACAATGCGATACAAGTTTCTGCGGTTGTTCAGAGAGATCCGAGGCGGCTTCTTCGGCCTCTTGCGATGCCGGAACTTTGGAACCTCCAGCATCTCGATGACATTGATGGGGCTTCCAGTTATCTCCTCCTCGAAGTCGCCCAGGTACTGCCTGGCTTTCACGTAGTCCATCAAGCCTTCGCTGCTCACCGAATCTACCTGGTCCTCGCCGCCACTGCTTCGCAAGATGTCAATGCAGGCGTCCGTGACGCACTGGATCTCCAGGAGGCGGGCAGCCTGCAGGACCTCCCGCATGTTGGAGTTGCTGATGGTGAGGGTGGCCGTGTAAGCGAACTCCAGCAGGGCCGCCAGGACCTCGGGCTTGACGAAGTCCAGCTCGCAGACGTTGCGTTGACCGCTGAAGGACTTGGAGGTGAAGAGCTTTTTGAAGTACTGGCTGCAGGCGGCGAGGACAGCTCGGTGCGTCCGGTACTCCAGTCCCTGAGTGATGATGGTGACGTCACAAAGCACCCCCTTGTGCCTCTGCTCATTGAGGCTGTTAAGGAGTTCACTGCTGTGTTCTGGAAAGGGTATCCCAATCAGCTCATCTTCTGCGGTTCCCATTTTATCCTGCAAAAACAAACAGGTGGAATATTGACACAGGGAATAGCAACACATAAAAGATACAAAGAACTTGCATTTCTACAGTGCCTTTCACAACCTCAGCATGTCCCAAAGCACTTTACAGCCAATGAAGTACTTTTGAAGTGTAGTCACTGTTGTAATGTAGGAAGCGTAGCAGCCAATTTGCGCACAGCAAGATCCCACAAACAGCAATGTGATAATGACCAAATAATCTGTTTTAGCTGATAGTTGAGGGATAAATATTGGCCCAGGATACTGGGAGAACTCCACTGCTCTTCTTTGAGTAGTGGCCATGGGATCTTTTACATCCACCCGAGGGGGCAGATGGGGACTCGGTTTAACGTCTCATCTGAAAGGAGGCACCTCACACCAAAGAGCGGACATTCTCCCTCCTTGTTCCAGACTCCCCACTCCCACCTCAAGCAGTATTAATCTGGTTAAGAGGGGATGGTCTCCCTCCTGATCTCCAGACCTCTTCCAGAGCTGTTGTGCAGCCAGAGTCGGTTCGTGTCCCTGAAAGTCTTTCACTGGAGGTGGGGCTGGACTTGGCACTACTTTCCGACAGCCTGGAGAAGGCTCAAACTTGCAGGCTATCACTGCATCACACAGCATGCTGGTACACCAACAGGTTAGGGCAGACTGTGCCCTTCGGCTTGCCGTGCGATACTAGTCATTTCCATCATTGCACATAATTAGCGTGATAAAAAGAAAATTGCTCCAATTAACAGATCAAACCATCTCCCAGCAGTGAAATCCCAGCCAGAAATACATTAAAAATCAACACATGTCTTCCTTATGTGTATCAGGACCCTGCTCAAGGCACAACACAACACACAATCCAGAAGGGGGTAGCAACTAACGTAGGCTGGTCTGTCCTTCTCCTTCCCATTCCACTCCAACTAAATATAGGAATTTACTGGACTGGAGCTTACCACAGTGAATCAGGGTGGAAAGGGAAAAGAATGAAAGGGAAGGCAGAACGAATTTCTAATTTAAATATCGCCTTCGATAAGCTCAGGGCGTCGCAATGCGTTTAAAAGCCAATGAGTTGAGTCACTGCAAGCAAACACGGCAGCCAGTTTCGAAACAAGATCCCACAAATAGCAAGGAGATCAATTACCAATTAATCTGTTCTTGATTGAGAGAGGAATGTTGGCAAGGAAGCCAGGAGAACTCCCTGCTCTTCTTCCAATAGGGCCACCAGATATTTCACCTGCACAGACAGACGGGGCCTCTGTGCAATGTCTCATCCGAAAGACGGCACCTGCAACCATGCAGCACTCCCTCACTACTACGTTGAAGGGTCAGCCTAGATCTTTTGCTAGTCACGTAGTGGCACTTGAACCTACAACCTTCTAGCTCGGAGGTGAGAGTCCTACCAACCGAGCCAAGCTGACGCTTCAAGCACAGATATCATCGTTAGGCATGCTAGCAGGAAAGGTTGTATTTTATTTTGGAAACTCCATTTTGTAATGAACGGCTTTTCCAGAATCTGCAGGCAACGACATTCTGAAAAAATGTCCAAATAATCAACATAGACATTTAAAAGTCATAAAGATAGCTGTTTCGATCTTTGTGTAGTTCTGACCTTCTGGTAGAGTCATCTGCTTGATAACTATGTTTACCTTTTCTGTACATGTGAGGAGACAGACAGCTTATGTTATGCCCTGAAACCCGCTATGGAACTTTATACCCATTCTTTGCAATACTGAGCTGCCGTAGGTTGACATAAACCAAGGGTTTATGGAAGAGGTCTGATGTAATGGCCTTTTAACTGAGGGATAAATATATATTCCATTGAGAAATAAAAACTCCACAGGAAAAGTGATCCACCCGTGGATAACTGAAGAAGTTAAGGAGAGTATTGGATTGAAAGAAGAGATCTATAATGTTGCCAAGAAGAGTAATAAGGCTGGGGATTGGGAGAGTTTTAGAAACCAAAGGACAACCAAAAAATTGATAAAAAGGGAGAAAATAGAATATGAAGGTAAACTAGCAAGAAATATAAAAACGGATTGAAAGAGCTTCTACAAGTATGTAAAAAGGAAGAGAGTAGCAAAAGTAAACGGTCCCTTAGAGGCTGAGACAGGAGAAATTATAATGGGGAATCAGGAAATGGCAGATGCGTTAAACAAATATTTTGTATCTGTCTTCACAGTAGAAGACACAAAAAGCATACCAAAAATAGTGGGGAACCAAGGGGTAAATGAGAGTGAGGAACTCAAAACAATTAATATCACGAGAGAAAAAGTACCGGTCAAACTAATGGGACTAAAAGCCGGCAAATCCCCTGGACCTGATGGCCTACATCCAAGGGTTCTAAAAAGAGGTGGCTGAAGAGATAGTGGATGCATTGGTTATGATTTTCCAAAATTCTCTAGATTCTGGAAAGGTCCCAGTGGACTGGAAGGTAGCAAATGTAACCCCGCTATTCAAGAAGGGAGGGAGAGAGAAAACAGGGAACTACAGACCAGGTAACCTGACATTGGTCGTTGGGAAAATACTGGAATCCATTATTAAGGAAGTGGTTAACAGGGCACTTAGAAAATCATAATATGATTAGACAGAATTATGAAAGGGAAATCATGTTTGACAAATTCATTAGAGTTTTTTTTGAGGATATAGCCAGCAAGGTAAATAAAAGGGGAACCAGTGGATGTAGTATATTTGGATTTTCAAGAGGCATTCAATAAGGTGCCACATAAAAAGTTGTTAGACAAGGTTGGGGGTAATATATTAGCATGGATAGAGGATTGGTTAAAGGACAGAAAACAGAGAGTAGGGATAAACAGGTCATTCTTACGTTGGCAGGCTGTAACTAGTGGGGTGCTGCAAGGATTGGTGCTTGGGCCTCAGCTATTTACAATCTATATTAATGACTTAGATGAAGGGACCGAGTGTAATGTATCCAAGTTTGCTGACGATACAAAGCTAAGTGGGAAAGTAAACTGTGAGGAGGACACAGAGTCTGCAAAGGGATATAGACAGGTTAAGTGAGTGGGCAAGGAGGTGGCAGATGGAGTACAATGTGGGCAAATGTGAGGTCATTCACTTTGATAGGAAAAATAGAAAAGCAGAATATTTTTTAAATGGTGAGAAACTATTAGATGTTGATGTTCAGAGACTTGGGTGACCTCGTACAAGAAACACAGAGTTAGTGTGCAGGTTCAGCAAGCAATTAGAAAAGCAAATGGTATGTTGGCCTTTATTGCAAGGGGGTTGGAGTATAAGAGTAAGGAAGTCTTACTACAATTGTACAGGGCTTTGGTGAGACCTCACCTGGAGTACTGTGTACAGTTTTGGTCTCCTTATATAAGGAAGGATATTCTTGCCTTAGAGGTAGTGCAACGAAAGTTCACTGGATTAATTCCTGGGATGAGAGGGTTGTCCTATGAAGAGAGGTTGAGTAGAATGGGCCGATACTCTCTGGAGTTTAGAAGAATGAGAGGTGATCTCATTGAATCATATAAGATTCTGAGGGGGCTTGACAGGGTAGATGCTCAGAGGTTGTTTCCCCTGGCTGAAGAGTCTAGAACTAGGGGGCATAGTCTCAGGGTAAGGGGTTGGCCATTCAAGACTGAGATGAGAAGGAATTTCTTCACTCAGTGGGTTGTGAAACAGAGGGCTGTGGATGCTGAGTCATTGAATATATTCAAAGCTGAGATCGCTAGACTTTTGGACTCTGGGGCAATCAAGGGATATGGGATCGGGCAGGAAAGTGGAGTTGAGGTCGAAGATCAGCCACGATCTGGTGAATGGTGGAGCAGGCTCGAGGGGCCGTGTGGCCTACTCCTGCTCCTACTTCTTATGTTCTAAAAGCGAGACTATTATAATATTAAGACGACCCAGGGCTGATCACCCTGCTACTGAGCTCAACAACAGTAACGTGAGTTCTCCGGCAGCCTTCATTGTGTGCGTGTTGTTTAAGACAATAATTTCCTCCAGAACTCTCATTCCTTGCTCCAAGCTTGTCTCCCTATAATGTTTACCTAGAATCATACGCCACTATTTAATGCCCCTCAAATCACTCCACTCACCAAATATCCATCCAGATCCTTATTGAACCCCAAGTGGCCCCAACCCTCACATCCAACAGATACACAAGACTTGTATTCCTCCATCAGCACCATGCAAATTGTGCACTTAGCTGAGAAATTGCAGATACACACAATAACTTCCCAAAATATGTGCGTGCTACATTTTTTTTTTAAAAACCCGGTTTTCCATTTTAAAAAGGAAATTTAAATTCCTTGTATGGCCATCGCAGGATATTAAGACAGTGGTTTAGCATTTCCTCCAAGGGGGAAAAAAATTAATGAGCAATGGAAATATTAACCGAGGCGTCTCTCACTTGTTCTGTAAAACGTAATGGAGTTCGTCTCAACGCCCACCAGTTTCAACAGTTGGACCAAACATCAGAAAAAATGCCTAGCTGTCGATACCAGCAAGCCAACACCGCTAACACAGATGATCTGGTCATTATCACATTACTGTTTGTAGAACCTTGCTGTGCATATATTGGCTGCCGGGTTTCCTACATTACAACAGTGACTACACTTCTAAAAGTACTTAACTGGCTGTAAAACACTTTGGGGCGTCCTGAGGTCGTGAAAGGCACTGCATAAATGCAAGTTTATTCTTTCATGCACAATGCAGGAGGAGAGCACTGGTGGTCACTAATGCTTTGTCCAGGGATTCGAGGCCAGCCAACGTCTTGCTCGGGGCCACTCTCGGGAATCTCACCGCATGGAATGATGGGACGTGGGTGTGTGACAACACATTGAGCTCCTGATTACAACCATCCTGCTGTGGGCAGTTGGAGGCCAGATGCTTCCCCCTAGGAAGTGAAAAGAAACTAACAGGCCCAATCGTTCTATTTTTACTAGACCCCCATCACACGCTGTGTCGAAGCTGGGATAATCCTGCCTCCTAATAGCATTCCCTTGCATTGTTTTTGTGGAGCAAGAAAAGGAGGCAACAGCATTGAATCCCGGCTCAGTTAATTTCTCACAGCAGTCTAAAGAGAACAGAGGCCCAGAAGCTTATGAGGCAGCAAGGGAAGGCAGTCACAAATGGCTCCCTGGACCATTTCATCACTGCACCCTTGGGTACACATTCCGGATCAGCTTACTGTACAGCAGCTAACGCCACATGGATCCAATGTAAAACTTTGCGTGCCAGTGCTGTGCACAGTAGTTAGTTTGCAGTTTCGGAAATGGAATTTGGCAGTGGTCCCAAACCTAAAGCATAACTGGGGGATGCATGATCCTGCTTGAGGAACTCAGCTGCTTAACAAGTCCCTGTAGTAGCCAGTGACAAGCTCTCTGTACACAATGCAATGCCACATCCAGTGAGGGAGCTACATACAATGGAGTCTGTCGGGCAGTGGTACAGCCGGGAGATGCCAGGCCACACTCACAGAGGCCAAACAGGATACTTACTGCACCCTGGTTACAGCCCAGCTCTCAAATCTGCCAGTCACATCTGTGAGAACGTAAATGGAGGAAAAATCGAGGGAGTGTGCCTCAACATTCCCCATTTTATGTTTGGGGGGGGGGGGGGTTGGAAAACGACAAAAATCCCGATTTTAAAAAGAACGGCAGCAACTTTCTGACCCGCGCAGTGACCACTCTGTGATATCATGGGCAGGGAATTGGCCCATGCATCCTGGAGCAATACACTGAAAAAAGTCGGCCACTACTTGCAACTGAGCGCGGCAGTGAAGAGCCAGACTGCGAGCTGGGTGCGCCCCCTTTAACGCCCACAGTTTTAAAGGACTAGCAGACCTCTCGTGGCATTGCTCACAGTGCAACAGAGCGGAGCTACTGCGCCACCTAGTGCCACAGCCTACATAATCATCGGGAAGTCCCGTTCACCCATCACCCCGAACTCGCTGACCTACATTGGCTCCCGGTCCGGCAAAGCCTTGATTTTAAAATTCTCATCCTTATGTTCAAATGACCCAACGCCCCCCCCCCACCCCCAACCCTATCTCTGTAACCCCCTCCAGCCCCTACAACCCTCTGATCTCTGCGCTCCTCCAATTCTGGCCTCTTGCGCATCCCTGATTTCCATCACTCCACCATTGGCAGCCATGCCTTCAGCCGCCTCGGCCCTAAGCTCTGGAATTCCCTCCCTGAACCTCTCCGCCTCTTTAAGATGCAACCTACCTCTTTGACCAAGCTTTTGGTCACCTGTCCTAATATCTCCTTATGTGGCTCGGTGTCAAATTTTGTTTGACAATCGCTCCTGTGAAGCACCTTTTACTACATTAAAGGTGCTGTGTAAATGCAAGTAGTTGTTGCTGTTGTACGCGATTAAATAGACATTCACAATATCAAATGTCAACATAAAAAGTGTGACCAAAAAAACAGGAAGTGAAGTTTGTGGACAGGAAATGCATGAATGTACAAGATTCATAACATAATATGCTGGTGGATTCATGCAGTCACTATCTGGGAATAAACTTCTCTTCGAGGTTTTCCCAAGGATCAAAGTTCAGGATAAGTAAAGATGGCATAAGGATCAGCATAAAGACCATTTCGCAAATTGATACCTCAGAACTTCAAACATAATTTCTCAATCCTCTGCCCAGTGGACAGCACACATTTCAGGAACCACAGGGGCATCAATGGCCTCCATCAGAACAGCGTATCACCGACTCAACTCGAAAGAGATCCTAAAGAGTGTGTGTTGGAAGATGGTGGGGGTGGGTGGAAAGAGGAGTACCATACCCATATAGCATGCGATCAGACAGGATGGTGCTCTTCAGCTCAGTCCATCACTAATTCCGCATTACACCGCGTGGCGTGACATCCTTCACGCAAAAGCTTTTACATTTCATCAAGACCTAGCAGGGCTCCCGTGGCATTGCTTCTGGGTAATTTGGGCTCTGGAGCACGGTTGGGATGTTTCGCTGCTAACCCGAACTGGCCCTTTAAAGGCTCACTGCTCACAGGTAACTGCAGCTGCTCGCAAATTCCAGAGGTCCATAAGCTGCTTGTAGATTTCAGGCTTCAGGTCAGAAAAGCTTAGGGTGAAACCCTTGGCTTTCTTGTTTTGCAGCTGTAGCTGAGTGTGACAGTTGGATTGTGGCAGACTCACACTTTTCATAGAATGACATACAATTTACAGCACAGAAACAGGCCATTCGGCCCAACTGGTCCATGCCGGAGTTTGTGTTCCACACAAGCCTCTTCCCAACCCTCTTCATCTCACCCTATCAACATATCCTTCTATTCCTTTCTCCCTCATGTGTTTATCTGGCTTCCCCTTAAATCCATCTATGCTATTCGCCTCAACCACTCCATGTGGGAGTGAGTTCCACATTCTCACCACTCTCTGGGTAAAGAAGTTTCTCCTGAATTCCTGATTGGATTTATTAGTGACTCTCTTATATTTATACTCATGCAACAAATCTCAAGGCAAGACAGCGACAGCGACTGAGACAGAGAAAAATGAGAAGTAATCAAAGAGGAGACAAGAGAATAAGAGCGCAGAAGTAGGGTGGTTTATGGGATTGGAAAAGTGTCCCAGAAAAGATCTGTGCACCGAGCTTGCATTTAAAATATCTGCACATAACTTTTAGTTTCAAACTGTATTCATCTAGCATGTGGTATAAACAAAATAAATAATGACAAACTTGGGAAATCACTCAGTCGAAGGGTTTGACCACAATTTACTCATAACGGCCCAGCCAATGGATATAAATCACCTCAAACTGGTCCTCATTATGTATACTTTTCCTACTGCCTTATTTCCCCTGTGTCATCAGCTCCCTTACCCGTGGCAACTCTGCAATCAGCGGTTTCCAAGCTTTGCGTGGGGGAAGCTCTCCCCAAATATCGCCACTCTCACAGACCTCCCCCTTTTCTAAAACTTCCGAAAAAAGGCAAGATTGGTTCCATCCCCTCAAAATGCAGGTGCTTTGTAGCACTGCTGAAAACGTCTCATTGCTATGCACAGCAGATGAGTAGTGAAAGTACCAGAATCACGGGCGTACCGACAGACAGGTACCAGGTGGCGACCTCAGGATCTGCCCATTCCACCCGGCTAAAATTATTTCAACTGGAAAGTTATCTCACCCGTGCTTTGGATATTTACCAGAGATTTAAAAAATATAATGGGAAAAGACAGACTTGCATTAATATAGTGTCTTTCACGACCTCAGGACGTCCCAGAGCCCTTTACAGCCAATTAAGTGCTTTTTTTTGATGCGTAGTCACTGTTGTAACGCATGAAAATACAGGAAGGGCTTCAGAGAGAGACAAAAAACACCATTGTGGGAGCAACATCACTACAAGGACTGCAGCAGTTCAAGAAACAGGCCCGCCACCACTTTCTCAGTGCAACTAGGGATGGGCAATAAATGCCAGTCTGGTCATCGACACTCACATCCCGAGAACAAGTATAAAATCCCACTGCAGAGATATGGATGTAGAAATGTTATCGTGCCTCTCTTGTCCCTTTACCCTCCAAAAAAAATCTTTATTATATATTTAACATCTCATTTCTAGCACACTTTGCATTTTAGATATAACCCTAGCATCAAAAATGTCATGCTTTTCTGATTGGTCCAAACCAACCACCTCATATTCGGACTGCGTACTGCTGAGGTATTTCTTTGGCTCAAATTACTCACAAAACCACTTACTTCCCTGCCTCTCACCACATCCCTCACAAACGTCTACCTGACAAGTGTCAGCTATGGCTCAGTGGGTAGCGCTCTCACCTTGGAGTCAGAAGGCTGTGGGTTCAAGTCGCACTCCAGAGACGCGAGCACGAAACGCAGGCCGACACTCCCAGTGCCAGGACTGAAGGAGCGCTGCACTAGTGGAGGCGCCGTCTCTCAGATGAGACGTTAAACCGAGGCCCCGTCTGCCCTCTCAGATGGGCGTGAAAGATCCCACCACCACTGGAAGAACAGGGGAGTTCTCCAGGTGTCCTAGGCCAATATTTATCCCTCAGCCAACATCACTGAAACAGCAATGTGATAATGGCCAGATAATCTGTTTGTGGGATCTTGCTGTGCGCGAATTGGCTGCCGCATTTCCTACATTACAATAGTGACTACACATTGGTTGTGAAGAGCTTTGGGACGTCTTCAGGTTGTGAAAAGCACGATAGAAATGCAAGTTTATTTCCCCCTCCAGCCTTCTCTCAGAGCACAGTCCTCTGAAACTAGGGATCGATCGCATGGCATTTTCTCAGCACTGTCTCCAGGGCTTGTGCCTCAGAGGCCTGAACGTTATACTCGATTGCTTAAAGCACCGTTTAAGCACTTCCCTGCCCACTCACATCTTTCCTTTGGCATCTCTCCTCGCTCCCTAACTACTAAAAAAGGTACATTTTATTCTTTTTAGTTTTCACTTGCTCTGGTTTCGAGTGTGCTTTGAATTGGCCAAACGGACTCCGACACACCCAGCAAAAACTAACTTCTTGCAGATCTTTCCAGCTCCAAGGGAACAAAGGGCCAGTGAGAGGGCACTGCAGCAAGTGCTGCCAACATCACTTCTGATCAGCTAGAAAGCTGGCATTCTGGTAGCAACATACAGTGCTGGCACCAATCCCTTCCCTCTTTTCCCAGGTGCACAAAACTCTCGTTTTCATGGCTTTGTCCTGCCCCGAGTTAGTGATCACTTCCTGCCTTACATCCCTGCACGGACCCGTGCTCCATTAACATGGACTTCTCCTTGTCCCCTCCGCTCCTGTTCTCTCCTGCCATTTTAAATTAGTCCGCCCGCCCGCCCTCCCTTCCTGCATGAACGTGCCTTTGAGTCCAAGCCTCTCTATCTCCCTGCCCCATGTTCACTGTCCACTATATTCCTCATCGTAAAACTCTCAGACATCTTCCTGTACATGAGAGAATTTAAGAAAAAAATTGATTCTCGGGCTGTGGGCGTCGCTAGCAAGCCCGGAATTTATTGCCCATTCCTATTTGTCCTGAGAAGGTAACTGGGGGGCTCGCTAGGCCACTTCAGAGGGCAGTTAAGAGTCAACCACGTTGGTGTGGGGACTGGAGTCACATAGACCAGACCGGGTAAGGACGGCAGGTTTCCTTCCCTAAAGGACATTAGTGAACCAGATGGGTTTTTACAACATTTTAATATTTTTTTTAAAATTCAAATTCTCAAACTGTTACCTGTATGGGATTTGAACTCTGGATTACTAGTCCAGTAACATAACCACTAAACTAACGTGCCCGTGTAAAACGCATCGAGTTACATCGAAACGACAGCACAGAAACAGGCCATTCGGCCCAACTAGTCTATGACGGTGTTTATACTCCACACGAGCGTCCTCTCAACCTACTTCAATTAACCCTATCAGGATACCCTTCTATTCCTTTCTCCCTCATGATGCAAGTTGTTGTGCAGTGCTTGACTTGTGTTACTGGAGATGGAGGTGGGGTAGTAATATTTACCTCCGATGACACGCAGCTCTACGATGCACAAAGGCCATTAGGTAGCTGTTCCAGGCATATAGAGACAATAAAAGGACCCGAAGGGTACATGAATAACCTCGAGGGACACGCATTGCTCAGAAAACATATTTTTCTTTGTAAACAATTATTTCTCCTCTGCATCGTTTTGTTTCAGAAAACACACGGACAGGCTGGTGTCTGTAAATAGACGCTTTATTTTCCACAGCTGGCAGCAGTCGCTCCATCACAGAAACGATGGGCAGTGCAGCTCCAGCCGAACAAGTGCTGTGCTGCTCAAAAGGCAAGGATGTCACGGCAGACACATTCCTGGGGAAGGGGCAGGGGCACTGAGATGGGTGGGAGGTGTGTGCGCGGGGACCCAGAAAAACAAACCCACGATGTTTGCAAGTTACCAGCTTGGCATCACTCAGCCACTTGTTCTCCCCCATTATACAACCCTGATGGTGCCCTGCTCGATGGGTTTTGGCCTCCCTCGTTCTTCTGTTAAATAAGCGAACGGTAAAATGGTTATTTTCCCATACCCCACACCAGCATAGCTGAGCATCCTTGAGCTGCACCTGCACCAAAAATCCATTCCCCACTGCCCCCAATGTATTTCTACGGCTTGGGATGCGCAGGCACTAATCGTTAAGGTTAGCATGGGTTTTCCCGATGAATTTATCAGCAAACCTCACAAGCCAAGCCCTGATGCTATACTGACCCTATCCTCATGATGCTGTCTGTCTGGTTTTAGACATGGTAAAAATGTGGCATCTTTACATTGGTGCATTCACTGCTGAAGGAATGGCCATTGTCTGATGCCACCACTGCAAGCTGGAAAACCAAATCATCCAGTCACACGCCTACTACACACGGCAAACAGCCAGTCACACGGCTACTACACACGGCAAACAGCCAGTCACACGGCTACTACACACGGCAAACAGCCAGTCACACGGCTACTACACACGGCAAACAGCCAGTCACACGGCTACTACACACGGCAAACAGCCAGTCACACGGCAAACAGCCAGTCACACGGCAAACAGCCAGTCACACGGCAAACAGCCAGTCACACGGCAAACAGCCAGTCACACGGCAAACAGCCAGTCACACGGCAAACAGCCAGTCACACGGCAAACAGCCAGTCACACGGCTACTACACACGGCAAACAGCCAGTCACACGGCAAACAGCCAGTCACACGGCAAACAGCCAGTCACACGGCAAACAGCCAGTCACACGGCAAACAGCCAGTCACACGGCAAACAGCCAGTCACACGGCAAACAGCCAGTCACACGGCAAACAGCCAGTCACACGGCTACTACACACGGCAAACAGCCAGTCACACGGCTACTACACACTGCAAACAGCCAGTCACACGGCTACTACACACTGCAAACAGCCAGTCACACGGCTACTACACACTGCAAACAGCCAGTCACACGGCTACTACACACGGCAAACAGCCAGTCACACGGCTACTACACACTGCAAACAGCCAGTCACACGGCTACTACACACTGCAAACAGCCAGTCACACGGCTACTACACACGGCAAACAGCCAGTCACACGGCTACTACACACTGCAAACAGCCAGTCACACGGCTACTACACACTGCAAACAGCCAGTCACACGGCTACTACACACTGCAAACAGCCAGTCACACGGCTACTACACACGGCAAACAGCCAGTCACACGGCAAACAGCCAGTCACACGGCTACTACACACTGCAAACAGCCAGTCACACGGCTACTACACACTGCAAACAGCCAGTCACACGGCTACTACACACTGCAAACAGCCAGTCACACGGCTACTACACACTGCAAACAGCCAGTCACACGGCTACTACACACTGCAAACAGCCAGTCACACGGCTACTACACACTGCAAACAGCCAGTCACACGGCTACTACACACTGCAAACAGCCAGTCACACGGCTACTACACACTGCAAACAGCCAGTCACACGGCTACTACACACGGCAAACAGCCAGTCACACGGCAAACAGCCAGTCACACGGCTACTACACACTGCAAACAGCCAGTCACACGGCTACTACACACTGCAAACAGCCAGTCACACGGCTACTACACACTGCAAACAGCCAGTCACACGGCTACTACACACTGCAAACAGCCAGTCACACGGCTACTACACACTGCAAACAGCCAGTCACACGGCTACTACACACTGCAAACTGTCCGCGAACTTGTCAGCGCCTGGATGGCCCTGGAGCAGAAGGACGTGGTGTCAGCCGGAACGCTTGAGGCCTTCCACGACCGTTGCGCGCCGCAGGGACTGGAGTGTTTGGTAGACCTGGTAATAGTATTATTTAATTTTATAAGTTTCCTTTGTTTTATGATTTTGTTTTTATTAATTGCACCTCTCTAAAAAGGGGGCGCGCTTTTGTTTAATGACACTGGGGCAACCCAGTATCTCCTTATGGGTTGTATTAGAAAAGGCATACTATTGTACAATTCACAGCACAGGCGGCCATTCAGCCCATTGTGCCTTCTGGTGCTAGCCTTCCAACTGGAGTTATTTACTCTAATCCTACCTTCTCATATTCTTCCTTTTCAAATGCCTATCCAATTCCTTTTTAAAAACTTATGTTGCAGTCCCCATCTCCACAGGCACTTCTGTTAAAGAATTTCACGAGCTAATAATAATCTAACGTCCCTCTCCTAATCCTGGGAGTGTGCCCCCTGATATGCGAGGTAGTCGACTGATGCGTTCCATGGTTTTTGAAGTTGTGGCAAGTCCGCCAGAGGACTGGTCACGGAAATAAGAGCACGAGTTGGCAGGTTAAGGGATATTCTAAAAACCAAATAGAAATGACAAACTCCAGAGCTGTATCGTGATTACAAAGCAATGCACTTAATTAGACATCAATGTTCGAGCTCTCACCTAATACTAGGCCTCTTTCGGGGCTTTTTAAGTACAGTAAACGTTTCAAGTTACGTTTTCTTTTGAAGGTGGATGTCAGAAACCAAAGTTTAAAGAGACAACTTCAAACGCTCAGATTTTTGTGACAAGAACTAAACATATGCGGAGACACGAAAAGTAAGTTTATAATTTAGGACCATTTAACGCAAGCTGGTGTAATAGAGGCTGAGCAAAATAAGATTTTCAATAGAACACTCCCCCCTCCCAATATAAAACCCAACATTTGGTGTGGTTAATTCTCCGCTGTCTCGGCTAGTGATAAACATCAGATCCTTGTTGTGCTTTGATGCACAATCACTATGTGCTATGGTGAACATAGTCTTAAGTTACAGATTAACAAGCCGAAAACATAAACCTACTCCTGGTTTATACACCTCCCACTGCACCAATGTGCAGCGAGACACAAGGTGTCCCCGGCAGAACAGAGGTCCACCTCACAAAAGGTTGGCACTGAAGGAGCTGCAGGACAAGAGGGAGAGGGGCGCCCCTCTCTCCTCGGAGAAATTTGTGTACTTATAGAATCATCCAGCTCAGGAGGCGGCCATTCGGCCCATCGTGCCTGTGCCGGGTCTTTAAAAGAGCTATCCAATTAGTCCCACTCCTTCGCTCTTTCACCATAAAATTTTCCATCTTAAGTATTTATCCAACTCCCTTTTGAAAGTTACTATTGAATCGGCTTCCCTTTCAGACAGGGCATTCAAGGCAATAAAATTCTCATCTCCCCTCTGGTTCTTTTGCCGATTACCTTAAATCTGTGTCCTCTGGTTATTGACCCTCCTGCCACTGGAAACAGTTTCTCCGTATTTACTCCATCAAAACCTTTCATCATTTTGAACACCTTTATTAAATTTCCCCTTAACCTTCTCTGCTCATAGGGAGAACAATCCCAGCTGCTCCAGTCTCTCCACATAGCTGAAGTCCCTCATCCCTGGTACCTGTCCAGTAAGTCTCCTCTGCACCTTCTCCAAGGCCTTGACATCCTTCCTAAAGTGTGGAATCAATCCCATGTTTTCGTATCGGATTCGTGTGTAATCTAGAATCCATTGTATGTTTGCTATCTGACCGCCTGGTCGGAAGTGAGTGTGACCCACAGGTCCCAGTTAGTACAAGGCTCTGATGGTGAAGTTGTTGCATTTGTTTTCATCAAGACATATGAACTGCTCTGAATTTTATTTGCTGCGGAACAGACTGGTTTGAAAGATTTTCAAACAAAAATGTGGTCAGATGTTATTTATGGCTCCACTGATGAAGCCCATGTAGGTTGTTAAAAATGTCAGAAATATTTGATAAGGCAATAAAATTCCGTTGATAAAGGACATCCTTTCATTATGTTACTCGCTGTAACACTTAATCATCTTCAACGCAGGTTGCTCGGTTTACAGACCCACACAAAGATAATTTCAGTTATATTTAGATAATTTATGCAGTGTCAAGGTCTGGGACTACGTTCCTACTTGTCCCTTCAACCACCACACCTCAGAAAAAAACACTGCGTTTTAGTTGGGTTACTTTTCTACGTCCAGGATGAGTCAATAAGACCGTAACTGCGTTTTGAAAGTATGAATACTTGTTTTGTTTGAAAAAAAAGTGACTCTTTACAGAAATATATTTCCCTGCATCATTTTCACATTCGGAAGATTGGCAACGCAGTCTCAAAATCTAACGGACAGGATTGAAAAGCAGTACTAATGCTAAACGTAGCTCAGCCGTAACATCCATACCAGTCTATGTGGGCACCGCACGCTCTGAGCTTGCTAATGCCCCCTCACTGATACGGTGCCCTATGAGAAGAGGGTGGAGTCTCTTCATACAGTGCAAAAGCAGTGTCTGCGAGAGAGGGAAGGATCAGAGAGGGCCGGTAACAGCCGGGCAATATTCAGCATATGAACACTGTAGCAGAAGGGTCAAAAGGCAAATCCCTAGCATTAGAGGATTATTGAGGAGAGATACTGGAGAAATATGGGCACTGAAAGGAGGTGACCAGAGGCGTGCAACAGTAAATCCATATATCCCTTCAAGGAAAGCCAAGTTAAGAGGACAGAGGAGTGCAGGTTCAAACTGGACAGGGTCACACTGGCAAAAGTTAATTTAGGATCAATGACAGAAGTCCTTCAAGCAAGAAGTGATCAACATTTGGAATGGACATCCGACTAGGGCAAAGGGGTAAGTCTCTGGAGCCATTTAAAAGGCTTGTCTGGGTGGATGAAATGACAAGATGAGACAAGTGGCCCTCCACTAACATATTTATCTTATGCACATGGAGAGCTGATTAAAGGTATTTCTCTCCCCTACCCCTATTTCTCTCGTGTACCAAAAGGCCAACTATCAACGCTTTGTGTTCCATATTCCCCTTACTATATTTTCTTCACAAGTTCAGGAATTCCTCAATAAACTCTCTTGGTCTCCTCACACCAAATGCCATCCACAGGCAAGAGTGTGTGTCCTGTTCCCACGGATGAGCCAGTGCCAGCCTGAAACCAGTCATTAAGAAGCATGAGACGGCTGCTTGCAGATACTTGAGTCTCTGGCCTCCCCATCCTTCGATCAGTGCTACAGATCTGCAACTCAGCGTGTGGGGACCTTGGGCACAAAGCCATCCTACTGGTCCATGATGCCACGTGTTGAGACTCCAAAGTACAACGCTCCTTTGTGTTTCTTTGAGATTTTAAACCATCAGCATCAAGTCTCATCGCCGTCATAATTTAAAACAATTCAAAGCACGTTTAGAGAGAGGAAAATCTCACAGGGATAGGACATCTACAAGATGCACTGCAGCAACTCGCCAAGGCTTCTTCGACAGCACCTCCCAAACCCACGACCTCTATCACCTAGAAGGACAAGGGCAGCAGGCACATGCGAACAACACCACCTGCACGTTCCCCTCCAAGTCACACACCATCCCGACTTGGAAATATATCGGCCGTTCCTTCATCGTCGCTGGGTCAAAATCCTGGAACTCCCTTCCTAACAGCACTGTGGGAGAACCTTCACCACACTGACTGCAGCAGTTCAAGAAGGCGGCTCACCACCACCTTCTCAAGGGCAATTAGGGATGGGCAATAAATGCTGGCCTTGCCAGCGACGCCCACATCCCATGAACAAACAAAAAAAATTTTTTTTAAATAAGCTCATCAGGTTCAATACTTTTTCAGAGTTCAACTCCACCTACCTGTCGTAACACTGCCGTGGCTCAGTTGGTAGCACTCTCTCGCCTCTGAGCCAGAAGATTGTGGGTTCAAGTCCCACTCCAGAGACTCGATTATAATCCAGACAGACACTCCAGTGCAGCACTCCCTCAGTACTGCACTGTCGGAGGTGCCGTCTTTCAGTTGAACCGAGGCCCCATCTGCCCCCTCAGGTGGATGTAAAAGATCCCACGGCACTATTGCAAAGAAAAGCAGGGGAGTTCTTCAGTGTCCTGGCCAATATTTATCCCTCAACCAACATCACTAAAAGCAGATTATCTGGTCATTATTTCATTGCTGTTTCTGGAACCTTGCTGTGCACAATTGGGCTGCTGTGTTTCCCTACATTACAACCGTGACTATATTTTAAAAGTACTTCATTGGCTATAAAGTGCTTCGGGACGTCCCGAGGGCGTGAAAGGCACTAAATAAGTGCAGGTTCTTGCTTTCTTTCTTTAGATGGATATGGTCGTGTTGTGATTATGATACTGGACGAGCAACACAGACATCAAATCCCACCAAGACAAATTGTGAAACTGAATTCAATAAATCTCGTAATTTGTAGGCTGGCACCGGGATAAAAAAGTTACTACGAAAAACCCAACTATCGTCCTTGAAAGAAATCTACCAGCCTTGCCTGACAGCTGACTCTGGCTTGCTAGGCCGGTTCAGCGGGCATTTAGTCAGTTGCTAGGGCAGCCAGGGAGGGGCAATAAATGTGCCCAAATGCAGAGAAATAAATTTTTTAAAATGTCTGTCAGGAAGTTATGCACTTTGAGAGATTATTAATCATAGAATGGAAAATATTAGTGATTTGCCACCAACATCACAATTAACTCTCCCCCCACTTGTCCATATGAAATTCCAGAGGTGAGCAAAAGCTACTTGTCCGATGAACCCCACCCGCCATCCGGAGTCCCATGTATGAAAATTCCATCATGGACTCCCCCGAACATCCCCGATCCCAACCTTTTAGGGAAATCAGTTCCTTCACACACCACCCCTTAAAAATAATTGACCATCACTGTTAATATCGCTATTAATCCTCGGAAACAATGATAAAAACTTCAAAGATTTTGTTGATCGTGTCCTAAAATGAAAGAGCCAAAGAAAAATGCAATTTATTCCTCTGCTCGAACGAAAGCAAGGATGGAGACACAGGAGGGCACCTTTAAAATTAGCATTCCGCAGCATTTCACTTGCACTATCGGAAAGTCGTAGGAAGGGTGCAACATCCTCAGTCCACACATGGAATTGTCAATCGCAAGCAATGGTCATCCAGTTATATTTTAACATGCGAGGAACGCAGAGGTCATTCGACCGTTGGCCACCAGAGAGCTCGACAGTAGTCCATGCGCTCGGCTCGTGTGGAGCATAACACTAGCATGGACCAGTTGGGCCGATTGGCCTGTTTCTGTGCTGTAAGATTCTATGTAATTCTATGCACTATGGGTGAGAGGCTTTAAAACAGCACATGTACAAATTGGGGAAGTGGGAGGGCACTTAAAATAAGTGAATAAAAACACCAGACATTGTTGGAATCTTTATTGTATTCCCACCACGAGTCCCCAAATAAATTAGTTCCAGAAACAGATTAACGAAGGCAAGCTAGTCACTGCAGTAACGCAACCCAAGCTTCTTAAAACTACAATGGGGAATTGGTGAGAGAAATGCAGCGCTGTGTAATCTCAATTATTAGGTCAAACACGATGAGAGTGGATTGCATTTGTATGGTTGGAGCTGGGCTGCGTTAGACTGCATAAAACTAAACTGGAGTGCAGTAGGAGTGGACTGAATTGGGTTAATGTAGACAGGACTGGTTCTGATTGGGCTGAGTGGAGTAGACCAGAATAGAATCGGACTGGTTTAGTGTAGCTAGGGCATGGCTGGATTAGAGTGCAATATAATTGGGTTAGACTGGACTGGGTTGGGTTTTGTGTTTCATTGTGGAGTTTCCACAGGCCAGAAGTTAACCCAGAAGGGCATAAGCGATTGGGAGCCTTTTTTTTTAAATTGAGAAACCCAAGTGAAGCCGCAAAGCCCATAGTGCAGGACTAAATCAAGGTTCAGGAGAGTGGAAGAGAGAAGGAGGTGAATCAAGTAGGTGACACTAAGGCTAGGTTTTAAACGCCTACCAGTTGGAGCTGGAAGGGGAGGCTGAAGGAGGTAAGGATTGTGATCTTGTGAAAGAATGAATCACAATAGGAGATGGTATGCTGAACACTATAAATAAAAAGAAAACAAGTTACATTCAGGGATGATGACTTCACACCAGGAATTGTTAGCTGATGGAATAGCCCATCACAACAAACATGGGACTTGGCTGAAGTACTCAAAAAATGAGCACATTCCTGCTCAAGCAGGAAGATGGAAACGTTTAAGCAGGTCCAGAATGTGGCCCAAAAAGAGCAGGCTGAACTGGGTGGTCCCACAGGCCAAATCCAATCCTACCCAATGGCCAGTTCACACAGCAAACTTAATACCTCGAGAAAAGGTCAGCTTCTACTGCCCCTTCTCTTACTCAGGCACTGGACCAGAAGATTCCAGCATTTCTTTTAATCATGCAACTGTACCAAAGTGTGACATCTGAAGCATGATTGACACACACAATGCTATAAATATTCTGCCCCGCCAAAGACTCGAGGGCAGGGCTACCTTGTTTACAGACTTCTCTACAGCTAACAGCAATGGCAGTTAACGGATGACTATTACTAAAACGCCACTCCTGCACCTCCAGCACCTTGCAGTACTTTTTCCTTCCCCCACCTCCATTTGGTGCTCTAAGCCACAGTCACGGGCAAGCATCAACACAGGGATCAGTAACTCAGAGTGACTGGAAATGCTGGGGTTTGAAAAGTGCATCGAATGTGCGATGCGCTCTGTGGCTGCAGTGTATACTATCTACAGGATGCTCTGCAGCAACTCGCCAAGGCTTGTTCAACAGCACCTTGCAAACCCATGACCTCTACCACCTAGAAGGACAAGAGTTGCAGGTGCGTGAGAACACCACCACCTACAAGTTCCCTTCCGACTTGGACATATATCGGCCGCTCCTTCATCGTCGCTGGGTCACAACCCTGGAGTTCCCTACCTAACGTCACTGCCTTGTTTGCAGACTTCTCTACAGCTAACAACAATGGCAGTCAATGGATGACTATTAGTGAAACACTACTCCTGCAGCTCAAATCCCTTGCAGTACCTTTTCCTTCCCCCGCCTGTGGGAGCACCTTCACCACACGTGACGGCAGCAGTTCAAGAAGGCAGCCCGCCATCACTTTCTCAAGGGGCAACCAAGGATGGGCAATAAATGCTGGCCTTGTTAGTGATGCCCACATCCTGAAAAAATTATTTAGGAAACCCAAATTCTACATATACCTTTAGCCTTGAACCAGCCTTTCCAACTCAACCATCTCGAGGCCAGAGCATTAAAGCTGCTACCATCTTTCACTTATACATCCAATTAGTGTGGATTTGCTCAGGGGCATCCCGCCTCATTAATTATTCACCATGTTACCATGGGTGCATTTGTTTTGTGTTAATACCTTGGGATAAAGCTCAAATTAGCATCTGAATTATAAAAGATGCAGCATCTAAAATTGAACGCAAGAACAGAAGACATTTTCAGAACAGGGGAAGGCCATTTGGCTGAACAAGCCTGTCCCTTTCTGATCAGTCAGCCTCACCTCTCCATCATATCCCTCCTGAAATTGTAAACTCATTTAGAATCATAGAATCTGACAGCACAGAAGGAGGCCATTCAGCCCATCGTGTATGTACCAGCTCTTTGAAACAGCTATCCAATTAGTCCCACCCCTCCTGCTCTTGCCCCCAAAGCACTGCAAATTTTTCCTTTTCAAGTTATTTATCCGATTCCCTTTTGAAAGGGAAATAGTGCCATGGGACCTTTTATGTCCACCCGAGTGTGCAGCTGAGGGCCTCGGTTTAATGTCTCATCTGAAAAATGGCACCTCCGACAGTGCAGTACTCCCTCAGTACTTCACTGGGAGTGTCAGCCTGAATTATGGGCTCAAGTCTCTGGAGTGGGGGCTCAAACCCACAATCTTCTGACTCAGAGGCAAGAGTGCTGCCCACTGAGTCACAGTTCCACACACACAAACACATACACACAAACACATGCAATGGCAGAATCAGGCTGGGCTGAAACCTGCCAGCTAAGCCAACTCACGAAGAAGAAAACAGACTATATTTCAACAAGAATCAGCACTTTCTAGAGGGGAGAGGGGGGGGGGAAACAAATATAAAAAGGGACAAAAAGGAAATTTGGATTAAATTTACAGAAGAGTTTAAGTGGATAAATGATACAAAGCAGTGAATGTTTGAGATAAAACAGTCGCTGGTGTCGAAATCCAAGTTCCCCACAAACAGGTTAGAACTTGTACCTGGATTCAGAGCCACTTGCTGACTCCAACCAGAGTAACTGGAATCTTTTGATAAAACTCTAGCTTCACATAAAGTAAATGCAAACTGCACCTGGAGTATGGTAAACCTGCTAACACAAGCAGTCACTGTGAAAAAGGAGGAGTCAGCAAAATGTAGACATAAATCCAAACTTTTTAAGCAGCCATCTGCTTGGATGGCACCGCTGGCTAAAAACGATTAAAAAGAAATTCTTTACTGCTGATGAATGCGAGGGATCAGTGCCGAGAAACGAGGCACTCCGTTTTGAGCACCCAGTATCAACAAAAAGCATTCCTAGATCAGGTAAGAAGTAAGATCTTGCATTTATATAGCTCCTTTCACAACCTCAGGACATCCCAAAGCGCTTTATAGCCAATGAACTACTCTTGAAGTGTAGTCACTATTGTAATGTCGGAACTGCACGAGTTACACGTACGGTAAAGATCCCTCAACACGAGTAGTTTTTAAAATTTACTATGCGGCCAACCCCCCCCGGGGACCCCCCTGCAAATACCGAAAGCACCCCCGGGGGGACCCCCTGCAACTACAGCACTCCCGGGGACCCCCTGCAATTACCAACAGCACTGCCAGAGACCTCCTGCCCTAACATCTGATGGACAGTTTCAACTACCCAAAGACAAACAAGTGCTGATATTGCAGAAAGCATTTTTTTTCCCCCAGTACCCAGTTCCCCAGCAAAAGAAATAACATTAGCAAATAAATAAATAAATAAAAATAAAGAGAGATATGATGAGAGGGGCAGGTTGACCTCACTGTCTCCCAACATTCCCTTCTCTTGGGGCCCTAGTTTTAAAGCCTGTACTCGACACTGCGCCAACCTGAGATTACTACGACACAGGTGCAACTTTCTTTTCATTCGCAAACCAGTCTTGCTGCGTTTCCTAGACAGAGGTTGCCAATTAGTCTCAAACACAGAAGTTTTACACCATGGGCCCACGCCCACTAAGAACTGGAAGGAGACTGACCAAACTCATTTTACAACGGACCCTAATAGCCGGGAGGGGGGCTGTGAAGCTCCCGTGGAGATTTGTACTACCCAGCTAATTTGGGGGGCTAAAATACGAACACACATCAAGCCATTATGGACGCTGCAGTTTCCCTCCAGACTATACCTCAGTTATACTCAGCAAGATTAACATGAAAACAATCCTGGTTCTGTGGCAGGTGAAATGCTTAAAATTCCAGTTTCCAGCCTGACCTTGCCTGCACCCAATTACATAAAATTGACAGGACAGAAGCAGGCTATTCGGCCCAACAGGTCTATGCTCGTGTTTATGCTCCCCATGGGCCTCCTCCCCCATCCTATTTCATCTCGCCCTATCATCCAGTGCCAACACATACACAGCCCCCTTCCACTCCAGCAAGGGGAGAGAATCAGATGATAAGTGACCAGGAGCGAGAACCCGGGTTAATTTTTTCCTCTCCCTAGCATGGAATTGCTAAGCCCAACAGCACTTCAACCACCATGCCAGCTGCAATCAAACCATGCCAGGGATCTAAACTTCCTCTTCAGGTGGTGCAGTGGTTAAGACACTGCCCTTTCATTCAAGACTAGAGGGGGAAGGGAGAAGGCCAGTCTCATACCCAATTCATAGTTGACATGAGCCCACAGCACGCAAAATTACTCATAATTGAGCAACATCTCACTCAGAGAGACCATAAATGTGGTGCAGAGAACATAAATGACGTTTTTTGAATTTAAAAATACATCTTGCAGTCCAGATAGGTCACTGGAAGTTTTCTTTCTGCAATCGCCATGTGTGCACTTGAGTGCTAATGGTTTAATCGCAAGCATTAATGTTTCAGTCATTAACGTTAAAGAGCCTGCATCTACTTTACCTTTAGAAACATAGCCTGGTTGTTGCACTTTCCAGGACAGTTACAGGTGCAAGTTGCCCAATTTATTTTATTTTTATGAACAGGGGTCAGCCATGGCTCAGTGGGCAGCACACTTGCTTCTGAGTCAGAAAGAAAGACAGACTTTCTACTCTCGAGTTTAGAAGAATGAGAGGTGATCTCATTGAATCATATAAGATTCTGAGGGGGCTTGACAGGGTAGATGCTGAGAGGTTGTTTCCCCTGGCTGGAGAGTCTAGAACTAGGGGGCATAGTCTCAGGATAAGGGGTCGGCCATTTAAGACTGAGATGAGGAGGAATTTCTTCATTCAGAGTTATGAATCTTTGGAATTCTCTGCCCCAAAGGGCTGTGGATGCTCAGTCTTTGAGTATGCTCAAGGCTGAGACCGATAGATTTTTGGACTCGAAGGGAATCAAGGGATATGGGGATCAGGTGGGAAAGTGGAGTTGAGGTCGAAGATCAGCCATGATCTCATTGAATGGCGGAGCAGGCTCGAGGGGCCGTATGGCCTACTTCTGCTTCTGCTCCTATTTTTTAGGTTCTTTGTTACTTGCATTTATATAGCACCTTGCACAACCTCAGGACATCCCAAAGCGACAATGAAGTATTTTTGAAATGTAGTCACTGTTGTAATGTAGAAAGCGCGGCAGCCAATTTGCACACAGCAAGCTCCCACAAACAACGTGATAATGACCAGATAATATGTTTTCTTTTTTAAAAAAGTGATGTTGGTTGAGGGATAAATATTGGCCAGGACACCGGGATAACTCGAAATAGTGCCGTGGGATCTTTTACGTCCACCCGAGAGGGCAGATGGGGCCTCGGTTTAACGTCTCATCCAAAAGACGACACCTCCAACAATGTAGCACTCCCTCAGTACTGCATTCGAGGGTCAGTCTAGATTTTGTGCTCAGATTTCTGGAGTGGGACTCAAACCCACGACCTCCTGACTCAGAGGCGAGAGTGAAACCAACTGAGCCATGGCTGACAACATGTGGGCTCAAGTCTCACTCCGAAGTCTTGAGCGCACAATCTGTGGAAGTGCTGCACTGTCGGAGGTGCCGTCTTTCAGATGAGACATTAAACCGAGGCCCCATCTGCCCACAAAAGATCCCATTATTTCGAAGAGAAGGGGAATTCTCCTCGGTGTCCTGGCCAATATTTATCCCTCAACCAAAACCTAAAAATAGATCATCACATTGCCGTTTGTGGGACCTTGCTGTGTGCAAAATGGCTGCCGCATTTCCTACAACACATCAGAGACTGCACTTCAAAAGTACCTCATTGGCTGTAAAGCGCTGTGGAACGTCCGGAGGTCATGAAAGGCGCTTTATAGAATTGTTACCTTCGGACAAGGAGAGGTGAACAAAAGCAAGGCTTCCCACCCCAACCACTATCCAGGAACCTCTGCTAGAAAGTACAGGCAAGTGTCAGGATTGGACTTGGATGCGATGCATCCCATAGTTGAAAGGCCTGCTGACATGTGTCACCCAGGCTTATACATTTAGACAATGTACAAAAGGCGCCCCAGAAACCCAGCCCAAACTGGTGTCCATATATATTCAGAGCACCAGCTGCAACACAAACAGATGCATTATTTTGTAAAACAAATACATCGCCTGTGGCAATGCCCACAATCAGTCGCTCAATACAAAGTCTTCTCTACATACAAGATGATGGGAAAGATTATTCAGAAACTCACTCCACAGAGTCATGGTCAGAACCTGAAACTACATAATTACAGGCAAATGTTGACATACAGAATTTCCAATCTAAATGTTTACATAGGCAGTTTCAATGTTAAATGTTGATATAAAGGCATCGCCAAAAATCATGACAACAGGGAGTCGGACAGGACATGGGCACATACAACAGGCTTTGAATAGAAGGATGTATTTGGGGAAGGCATACCTCTTACTGAAATTACTTCGCTCTCCTGGTAATTTGGAGGCTCAGAGTGCAAATGCATGGGACAGGCTCCCCCATGCTCACTGAAACTGATGGTCTTAATTTGACGGAGCATTCTCAGGCCCACATTTTCACCAGTCTCCTTTGTTCACAAAATGGTCAGTCAATTACATTAAAGGAACGAATGAACTTGCATTTCTATAGCACCTCAGGACTTCCCAAAGTGCTTTAAAGCCATTGAAGTACCTTTGAAGTGTCGTCACTGTTGTAATGTAGGGAAACGCGGCTGCCAATCTGCGTACCACAAACAGAAATGTGATAATGACCAGGATCATCTGTTTTAACGGCGTTGGCTGAGGGATAAATAACGGCCAGGACACCGGGGAGAACTCCCCTGCTCTTCTTCAAATAGTGGCAGTGGAATGTTTTACCTCCACCCGAGGGGGGCAGACGTGGCCCTCGGTTTAACATCTCATCCAAATGACGGCACCTCAGACAGTGCAGCACTCCCTCAGTAACACACCGGGAGTGTCAGCCTGGATTTTGTGCTCAAGTCTCTGGAGTGGGACTCAAACTCATAACTTTCTGACTGAAGGGGCGAGAGTGCTACCCACTGCGCCACGGCCGACACCTGGAACGCAGCCCGAGGTAGAAATGCGCCTCCGTTTTCGGTTACACTCCTATAGCATTAAGGCACCTTGGAGGACAAGGCGGTACCTCGGCACTCTCTTATTGAGAGCTGCTGTCATTACAGCAGAGTTAGCGGCAGTCTCATCTGCCATGTCTCGACAGCCTGTGTAGGCTGGGGGAGAATCCTGTAGTTGGTATTTCCCCCTGTACATTACTGCTAACAAGGGGATTTACAGGAATTGTTTGATGATAACCTCTAGTACAGAAATTAAAGTTACCAACCCTCGCATTTATATAAAAATAGGAGGTTATGTTAAGCCATTTTCTCATATCTCAACTATTTTAACTCTTTTTGCTCAAGTGCACCTAAGCGTTTTGTGGTTGTGGTTCATTCAAGCTCACTACTTTTGACAGGTTTTTGGAATAAAATCATAACATGCTTTCAGTGAGGAAGTGTCACTGAACAGAGAGGTCTGCTTAAAAGATAAATCACTATTTATAAAGTATCTGCCAATATCGTCGGTGAGGTCTCAAAACAACATCCAATTAAAATGCAGTTCTGTGGAAATAAACTATGCATATCTGAACTCTGCCAATTACAACAACTTGCATTTATATAGCGCCTTTAAAGTAGTAAAACGTCCCAAGGCGCTTCACAGGATTGTAATCAAACAAAATTTGACACTGAGCCACATAAGGAGATATTAGGACAGGTGACCAAAAGCTTGGTCAAAAGAGGTAGGTTTTAAGGAGCGTTTTAAAAGGAGGAGGGAAAGACGGAGAGGTTTAGGGAGGGAATTCCAGAGCTTAGGGCGTAATTGGTTGAAGGCACGGCAGTCAACGGTGGAGCAACGAAAATCGGGGATGAGCTAGAGGCCAGAATTGGAGCAGCGCAGAGATCTCGGAGGGTTGTAGGGCTGAAGGAGGTTACAGAGATAGGGAGGTGGGGGGGGGGGGCGAGGGATTTGAAATCAAATTACCGGGCCAGTTACCGTACACACTGTATTTTTGCAAACTGGAGATAGTCACAATGCCCAGCCATTTTTTGTAGACCAACTTTGAACCATATCCCTCAATCCTTCCCCTCTCCAGGGACACATCTTAAACCCATTCATACTACTTCCATAAGATCTTTAAGATGAAAAATTATGCCTGGCTTTCCCTCCAACTCGTAATGTTCTAAAATTTTTAAAACCATTGCTCCCTCATACTTGAGCCTTGTGGTTATAGTGAAGAATTTGCTTGGATCAGCCTCATCACACTCCTTCATTTGGGTTTTTTTTTTGGTTTCCTTTCATCTTTGGGTTTCGGCTTCTCAACTGCATGGCCATACTCGACAGGGAAGTCCCCCAAATTGAACTCAAGACAGAGATTGCAAGTGTACCTCCAGAAGCTCACCTCTCTCAGCTTCACTCCGGCTGCAGCGAGACTGCAACCAGTACACAATTCAGAAAGTTACGCAGCAGACAACTTTACACCCCTCAGGCCACCGAACAGCTGACTGTCCAGCCTCCTGTTATAAGTTTAAAAACTTAATTTGTATGTTGGTTGGTAGAACTCAAGAGCATATGCGCCTATTCAAAACTTCACTGAACAGAAAGTGAGACTGTGCCAGGAGTATGGCTGCCAATCCGACTCAGCTCCAAGCAGATAGATGCTCTCAAGTGTTGTGTTTTCCAGCATCACGTCAAAGTGTCGCTGTTGAGGCAAACAGCATAGACGCATTTCAGGGGAAGCTAGATAAGGACATGAGGGAGAAAGGAATAGAAAGATATGCTGATAGGGTGAGGTGAAGAGGGGTGGGAGGAGGCTCATGAGGAGCATAAATAGCGGCTTAGACCAGCTGGGACGAATGGCCTGTTTCTGTGCTGTAGACTCGATGTAACTTGATGTTTTATCAAGTCCCATTTGTATGTAATTTGCAGAACAGCAATACAAGTAGTTTGTGACGTCAGCTAAATAATTGATTCCAACACCAATTTCAACGCAAAAGAGATGAGGTTTGATGGACCAAATTGCTCAATAAGTGAAGCAAAAGTTTGCAACATCAGGACTTCACAGCGAAATATTTAGAACTTTCAAAACAATTTCCCCCTCTTGTCTTCCCCAATCTCTAGAAAAGAGAAGGCTGAGAAGTGACCTAATAGAGGGCTTTAAAATTCTGAAGGGGTTTGATAGGGTAGACAGAGATGTTTCCACTTGTGGTCGAGTCCAAAACTAGTGGCCATAAATGTAAGATAGTCACTAATAAATCCAATAGGGAATTCAGGAGAAACTTCTTTACCCAGAATGGTGAGAATGTGGAACTCGCTACCACAAGGCATAGATGCATTTAATTGGGAAGCTGATAGGGTTAGATGAAGATGGGCAAAGGAGGCTCATGTGGAACTTAAACACCAGCATTGACCCGTTGGGCAGAAGGGCCTGTTTCTGTGCTGTACATTCTATGTAATGTCCTACAAGCACCAACTTATGCTGGGGTATAGTTCCGCAGGCACTGCCCACTCTCTCGTTACCTTGCCCAGTTGGCCCCTCTTACAAGGCAAACCTAGTCAGCAAGACTATTCAACTGTGGCAGGCACCACTGCAAAGTTTGACACACGCTCACTCGACAGCCACCATTGAAGCCCAGGCATATGGAGATCGATGGCAGAATTCCCAACGTTGCCCTAGCTGAAATAAGCTGCACATACCAGAAGTCAGCCCTAGGACTCTTAACCCACGTTGCTCTTAAAAGAAAAACATGAAAAAGTAATTTGGTCCATCAAACCTCATCTCTTCACTACTCCAATTGCATTTTGAACTCCCTTTTGAACACCAACATCTCATCTGGTAGGTTATTACAATTATTTATCCTCCTTTGAGCAAAAAAAAAATTTTTTTTTTTTAAGGCTTATTAAAATTTACTTTTCACTAAATTAAATTTATGCATTACTCCAGGACTTGAGCACATAACATAGGCTGGCACTCCAGTACTGAGGGAGTGCTGCATTGTCGGAGGTGGCGTCTTTCGGATGAGACATTGAACCGAGGCCCCGTCTGCCCTCTCAGGTGGACGTAAAAGATTCCACGCCACTACTGAAAGAAGGGCAGGGGAGTTCTCCCCAATGTTTTGGGCCAAAATTTATCCCTTAACCAACTTCACCAAAAAACAGATGATATGCCAAGGCATTAACTGATAGACTTATCGTGTGCTGTTTGTGGGATCTTGCTGTGCACAATTTGGCTGCTGCATTTGCCTATAAAACAAGCGACTATGTTTCAAAAGTAATCAATTGGCGGTGCAGCATTGTCAGACCTCCTTAGCGCGGGATAGATTCTATATGATGATATATGCAAGTTCTTTCATTTTTTCTACTGGCCACACTCATCTACTCTGGATTCCCCATCCCACCGAGATATTTGTGCACTGAGAAGTATTATACAGTAAAGGGGAACAAGCGGGAGAGCGAGATTAGACATGGTGACACGTGCAGAGAAAAATCACTGGTGCGGGGTTGTAGGGTCGATTGGTCCGGAACATTCTATAATCGCTCGTTGACCTACATTGGCTCCTGGTCCGGTAATGCCTCCATTTTAAAATTCTCATCCTTACTTTCAAATCCCTCCATGGCCTCGCCCCCCTCCCTATCTCTAACCTCCCTCCAGCCCTACAACCCCCTCCCCTCCCCTCTCCCCACCCCGAGTTCTCTGCGCTTGTCCAATTCTGGCCTCTTGCCAACATTATCAGCCGTACCTTCAACTGCCTAGGTCCGATTATCTGGAATTTCCTCCCTAAACTGCTCCTCTTCGCTCTTCAGGCACTCCTTAAAACCTACCTCTTTGACCAAGCTTTTGGTCACCTGTCCTAATATTTGCTTATGTGGTTCAATCCTGTGAAACATCTTGGGGTGTTTTACTACTTTAAAGGCGCTATATAAATGCAAGTTGTTGTTGTCTATTTCGCTTAATGCTTCACGCACCCTGACGAGGTTCCCTTTTCAATTTTCTTCCTTCAAATTTGCAGAGTTTAACTTTTCCGATCGACCCTAAACACTTCCCTTTACACCTGAGGATCCAAATTCCGCACTGGGGGACAAAATTACCAATTGAGGCAAACGGGGAGCTTCGAAAAACTTTGAACTAACAAAGATTGTTTTTTTAATCCCAGACTACCACAACTTTTAGCACGATGTAATCGGTTTGCTGATTCAAATCTATACGTGACCGTTACAATATCTGAAGTGCTCGATTGCCTGGTCAGGAGGCGAGGGGAACGTGATCCATTGAAACCTGTCTGAAATTATCGAGGTGCTTATTACTTCACAATGCACCGTGTGATTACATAAGAAATAAGAGCAGGAGTAGGCCATACGGCCCCTCCTGCTCCGCCATTCAATCTGATCATGGCTGATCTTTGACCTCAAATCCACTTTCCTGCCCGATCCCCATGTCCCTTGATTCCCCTAGAGTCCAAAAATCGATCCATCGCAGCCTTGAAAATATTCAATGGCTCAGCATCCACAGCCCTCTGGGGTAGAGAATTCCAAAGATTCACAACCCTCTGAGTGAAGAAATTCCTCATCTCGGTCTTGAATGGCCGATTGTGGGTACTTGGAAAATATCTCGAACCCCATCTCTGCTGAGAAAACTGATTTCGCTGTTTATCAATTTAGTTCAGCAATTTTTATTGCAATTGCTCCATTTCCTGTAAGGTTTAATCATTATGCTTCCTGGATTTGAAAATATTTTTAAAAATAAACTCTGTAAATGAAATAGCCTCCCTCGCCCTTAATGTCAAGACTCAGTGTTTCATTTCCTACTCTAATTCATTCTCTCCAGAAATGTGGAACTCCTCACTTTCTTCAGTCTTCCCTTCCTCCTATAATCCACAATCTTCTAAAAGCCAAGCTTGACATCACCAATCACCACTGCTGTAAGAACTTGCAATCTTTTAGCGCCTTTCATGATCTCAGGATGTCCCAAAGCTCTTTACACCCAATTAAGTACTTTTTGAAGTGTAGTCACTGTTGTAATCTAAGAAATGCAGCAGCCAATTTGCGCACAGCAAGCTGCCACAAACAATGATGAGATAATGACCAGATAATCCGTTTTAGTTATGTTGCTAGAGGCATAAATATTGGCCCAGGACACCTCCCCGGCTTGTCTTCAAACAGTGCCATGGGATCTTTGACATCCACCCGAGAGGGCAGACAGGGCCTCGGTTTAATATCCCATCCGAAAAATGGCACTTCTGACAGTGCAGCACTCCCTCAGTACTTGGGAGTGTCAGCCTGTTCTTAGGTCTCTAGAGTGGGACTTGAACCCACAACCTTCTGACTCAGAGGCGAGAGTGCTACCCACTGGGCCACGGCCGATTGTGTGATCCGATTCTTATTGTGATGCTTGACGCAGCTGGTATTACTCTCAACTGAGTCAGACGGTGTGGGCTCAAGCCCCACACCAGGACTTGAGCACATAACGGAGGCTGAGATCAGAGGGGATGCTTTTCGGATAAGATGTTAAATCGAGGCCCCATCTTGCCTGTTCTGCTGGTTCGAGTGGCTGTTAAAGATGCAATCTCACTATCTGGAGACCAGGGGGTTGTCCCAATGGCCACCATTCCTGCTTCAATCAACACCACAAAACAAGATTAACTGGTCATTCATCTTATTGTTGTTTGTGGGACCTTGCTAAGTGCAAAATGGCTGCCACGTTTACCCAATTAACTGTGCCTTATTCACTCAGACACGAGAAGACACGACATAAATGTAATCTTTTTTTTATTTCTCTACGTAACACTCAAACTCACCAGTATTGCCAGTCTCGAGGCTTTCGAACACACAAGAAATTTAAATATAATGTACCACAAACACAGATGTAATACACACCCAGTTTATGAGCCATACTGCAAATAGAGAAACCATATTAAAAGCAGTCTCTACACAAAGCCCCTCACTGTAACACATTGATATGATATAGCTTCCGATACTACACCTCACTAACAGAAACCAGATCAAAACGCCCGCTCCCTTTAACACTTGCTAACACACAACTCAATCAGCATACAACTCAATCAGCACACAGAATCTCAGCTCTTGCATTGAAATTAAAACAATTTGTGGGACAGAAATACAAGTCCTGAACATTTCAGCTGGCTACAGCACTCCAGCGTATTCGGAGTATATATAAAATGGTGGCACTGCAGCAAATGCCCTATGTGATACTGCGTGAAAGGGGCTTGGGTTCAATCACTGGTCTGTGCTTGGTTAGTTGATTCGGCTAATTTGAATTCTCCCTGGTAAGACATAACAGGAGTTGGTGCCACCATCGACACGCCCAGTGCAGTACCGAGGGAGCACGGCACAGTCGGAGGTGCCGTCTTTCGGATGAGACATTAAACCGAGGCCCCATCTGTCCTCTCTATTTTCAATAGTGCCTTGGGATCTTTTACGTCCACCTGAGCGCGCGGACATGGCCTCGGTTTTAATGTCTCATCCAAAAAACGGCACCTCTGATGCCTCAACGCTCCCTCAGTATTGCACTGGAGTGTTGGCCTGGATTTTGTGCTGAAGTCTCCAGAGTGGGACTCGAATCCACGATCTTCCGACTCAGGCGAAAATGCTACCGCTCAGCCATGGCTGACAGCCAAAAATAAGCTTCCTGCATGTGGGACAACGGGGCACAGACACTGCTGTGAGCTGCATTGGTGCTGGAACACATTCCCTGGTCGCACTTCCTCAGACCATTGCTGAACATCTCTGCCTACCAGATCAAGTAAGAGAGGAGCAACTGTTATAGACCAATAACCCCACTAGTCCCAGGTTCAGGACCGACCTGTAGGCCAGCCGGCAGGAAGTACCCCTTGCAAGTACGTGCAGACTGAAGGTTTAAACCAAATTGCTTCGAGAAGGTTTGAGACCAAAATTAGCAATCATCTAAAGAAACAGAAAGCGACAAGAAAATGGAAACGAAAGGGAACAAAGAGAAAGTGAAAATTTTAAAAAGGTTTAGAGACTGAAAAATGAAGAGATAGTGATCCAGAAAGCCACAAGGAAAAACAATCTCAGTACTTTTTTTCTGATTACAATTTCTGCTCATGAAATCAGTACCTGTAGTTTTCAGCCCAGACCAGTTACCTCAAAAAATATTTCACACTCCTTCTCATTTCCATTTCCTTCTCTGTTTCTTTCAATTTAGTTTTTTCTTTAGGGTCTGTTTTTCCCCCCTCTCCCGAAGACACCTACTCTTACTGGGATATGACCACAATGTTAGCGGCAGTCTTCCAGTATCGGTTCCAACAGCCCGTACTGCGTGGGAGTCTAGACAGCAAATGCCCCCAAGCCATCTGACTGTGGACTGTGGTATCACAGCCTAGTCCAATCCTGGCATCCACACAAATGAAAATTTCGGTAGGAGTCATTGGATAGAAATCAGGAACAGGAACCATGACTGATTTTCCCCTCCCTAGCCCTCGGGACAATCGTAGCACCCCCTACTGCTGCTTCGACTGAGGTTGTCTAACTCAATGCAGACCAAGGACTTTCTGGTCTGTATGTCCCAGTTACACAACGAGCAGTGCCTTCATCAGCAAACAACCAGTGTGACAAACAGGACTAAGTTTCCACAGGTGGCAGTCCCAATAGCAGACATCCCTGCTGGATTACGATGAGCTGCTTTCATATTGCGCATACTGGTGTGTCAGCGCCGCTGGGCCCCAGTGCACAGGTCTCTCACAGCCTGAAGCCCAACACCAAAGTGGCCAGATTTGGAAAAAAAGTCTTCTCAACTGCTGGATCCAGGAGAGTCCCGTGGCAGGTGTTGGCGCTACCTTCGACACTCAAGTGCAGTTGAGGGAGTGCTGCACTGTCAGAGGTGTCATTTTTCAGATGAGACGTTAAAACGAAGCCCCGCCTGCCCTCTCGGGTGGACATAAAAGATCCCATGGCACTATTTAGAAGAGTAGGGGAGTTCTCCCCGGTGTCCTGGACCGATATTTATCCCTCAACCAACATCACTAAAAAAAGATTATCTGGTCATTATCACATTGCTGTTTGTGGGAGCTTGCTCTGTGTAAATTGGCTGCCGCATTTTCTACATTACAACAGTGACTACACTTCAAAAAGTACTTTGTTGGCTGCATAGCGCTTTGGGGCGTTCCAAGATCGTGAAAGGCGCTATATAAATGCAAAAAAGTTCTTCCTTTTCTTTAAGTGCAATATGAATGCAGCAATAAATACATCAGGATTAAACCCCAGAACAAAAAGTTTGGCCCTCATCAATGCCACAATTAGAGATAATGAAAGGGAAAGATTCCAAATTCCAAATTCAAATCGAGACACGAGTCTGCAAAATTTAGACCAGCTTTGATGGAGTGTCCCAGCAGAAGCAGCAGCATCAACAACTCTCATTTATACAGTGCCTTTAATAACATACTAAATATCCCAAGGCACTTTACAGAGCCCAACACCAAAACAGGGGAGGGAAATTAAGGAGGGGGGGGGGGGGGGGTGCTACTGAAGGCTCAGGTAAAAAGGTGGGATTTGAGAAGGTTTTTTTTTAAAGAGAGGGGATAGCAAGGCTGAGGGAGGGAATTTCAGAGAGCTAAAAGCTTTGCCCCCAACGGTGGGGCGGAGGGATGCTGGGATCCTAGCTTAACAGCCACTGGCTGACAGTACATGAATAAAGACAAATTCTGTTTTTATTGCAGAGAATGTTTAGGGGGTAGTATGACCATTCCATCTGCTTTTCGACAGTAACGGAAAGCCTGATCTCTTGCCTATGGTGTACGAAAGATTCCTTTATTCCCTATCACCAGGGTCACTAACTCACGGTGACTGAATTGGATAAATTCTATTTTTCCTGTATGGGATTCTCACCAGATTTTGGGGATTACACTCTGTGATTACATCCATTTTTTCCAGTGAAAAAGCAGAACCCTTGCCTGACTTTTCAGGCACTGATGGGCCTGCTGTGTGCATTTCCAGGATTTTCTGTCTTAATTTCAGATTTGGGTGGTCCCAATTAAATTTTCAACTCTAGATTTCATGCTTTAAGATAGCTTTCAGCCCAAAGTTAAATGACGTTTTGTATGAGCAGGAACTAGGGTTGGGGAAAAAAAGAGAAGGAACGTTTTGCTGTATTAAATGCTTTTAAAAAAGCAAAGTGACTTATTGAGAAGTGTGGCACTGATATTGCATCACAAGTCACAAAGCAAGCAAGTACGATAGCTAGTGTAATTTCTCGCTATATTACAACCCATTTTACATTGGAAATGGGCACAAAACATATGCAGATTTATTTTTTTTTAAATTTAATACAACAACAACAACTTGCATTTATATAATTCCTTTAACACAGGAAAACGTCCCAAGGCGCTTCACAGGAGCGATTAACAAAATTTGACACCGAGCCACATAAGGAGATATTAGGACAGGTGACCTAAAGCTTGGTCAAAGGGGTAAGTTTTAAGGAGCGTCATAAAGGAGGAGAGATGGAGAGAGAGGCGGAGAGGTTTAGGAAGGGAATTCCAGAGCTTTAGGACCCAGGCAGCTGAAGGCACGTCTGCCAACGGTGGAGCGATGAAAATCGGGGGATGCGCAAGAGGCCAGAATAGGAGGAGCGCAGAGATCTCGGAGGGTTGTAGGGCCGGAGGAGGTTACAGAGAGAGGGAGGGGGCGGAGGCCATGGAGGGAGTTGAAAACAAGGATAAGAATTTTAAAAATCGAGGCATTGCCGGATCAGGTGCCAAAGAAGGTCAACGAGCACAGGGGGTGATGGGTGAATGGGACTTTGTGCGAGTTAGGATTATGTGCAACAGAGTTTTGGATGAGCTCAAGTTTACGGAGGGTGCAAGGTGGGAGGCCAGCCAGGAGAGCATTGGAATAGTCGAGTCTAGAGCTAAAAAAAGGCACGGATGAGGGTTTCAGCAGCAGGTGAGCTGGGAAATACTGGGAAACGTGCACCATTACACAATTCTTTCTGGTTGAAGCAGTGGGTTGGAACCTCATCAAGGCCCGACATGAGCCCTATTGTATAGTGCCCGGACTTGCAATTTAAAATAAAATAGTAGAGGAGCTCAAAGTCATGACTTTTATTCAAACACACATACTCATTAGTTGCCCTTCTTTTAGTACCCCTTCCTCCTCTTTTAAAAAAATAAGAACACGTTAAAAAGTTGATCAGAATATCAAGGCACGTATGCATTAAATAATAAATGTTAAACTAGGCTGCCCGGCTAGCTGATGCAGTTTTGTGTTGGCGCTGCTTTAATTCCAGAGTCCAGGAGGCTGACATCAGTGAAGCAGCTCCCAGAGAGTGCAATACTAAATCAGCCTCTTATCCCTATTGTAGAATCACACCATAAATATAAAATCAGCTTAAAAGGCACTTCAATATTGAAGGAGTGCAATCAGCAGCAGACGCGTAGTAAGCATTCCTGCCTTCAACTCTTTGATGTACAGGATCCAACCTGTGGAGACCCAGATTCCCTTAGCTCTCGCGAGCTGCAGTCGGGTTCCACTTACACGGAGCGGCATTGTGTCCCTATTGGCTGTGGCAGTCATGGGCCTACTGCCTCCATCTGCCCTGACTGGAGAGGTGGCAAGGATCAAGATAAATAGGAGGAAAGCAAGAACTTGCATTTATATAGCGCCTTTCACAACCATAGGACATTGCCAAGTGCTCCCCAAGACATCCCCAGCCAATTAAGTATTTTTGAAATGTAGTCACTGTTGTAATGTAGGAAACGGGGCAGCCAATGTGCACACTGCAAGCTGCCACAAACAGTAATGTGATAATGACCAAATAATCTGTTTTAGTGATGTTGGTTGGGGGATAAATATTGGCCCAGGACACTGGGTAGAACTCCCTTGCTCTTCTTCCAATAGTGCCATGGGATCTTTTACACCCACCCGAGGGGGCAAATGGGGCCTTGGTTTAACATCTCATCTGAAAGATGGCACCTCTCCCTCAGTACTGCGCTGGAGTGTCAGTCTAGATTACATACTCAAGTCTCTGAAGTAGGACTTGAACCCACAACCTTCTGACAAGTGCTACCCACTGAGCCACAGCTGATAACCTAAGGAAGGGTGGCGCATGGAGGTCGCACACACTCACCACCCGCCCCCCCCGAAAAGGACCATTAACTCAAGAATATCCACTATATGCAACACTGCTTTTAAAAAAAAGTTACATACCAAACAAAGCCAGTGTTAATACAAGCTGACCGGACCAACAATGTAAAATAATTCTTCCCGGGGAGAGAAACTCAGGATCATATGATCAGGGTTTGACATAGGAACAGGAGTAGGCCATTCAGCCCCTCGACATCTTCTAGAGGAGCACAGAGCTTCTGCGCAGATGAGGAGTGCTTCAACTGGGGGAGAATGTACGGAGAAAGTGCACATAATAAACAAAAAAAGATAGGCAACAACCAGGTCCCACTGTATTCTATGCCAAGGCTTGTTTCTACACTGCTATTTTGGCAGTCGCTCCTAAGTATTCCTGAACACCACTGCAGTGGGACACATGCCACATCCCACATCCATACCAGCAATTCTTCCTCCCTCCCTCCCTTACCCCTAACCCCCACTTCTTCAAAAAGGTTTCAATGGGGTCAAACACATGCAAACCTCTGAAAGGCTCAACATTACACTTCAAAAAAAAAATGACTTCACAGCTACAAATGCCAAGAAACGTCACAATTTGTTCTGAAAAACGTAGTCCCATCCCTGAGCTACGTGCTGGGTTTTGTTTGGCGGCTGTGTTGAGAGGGCAAAATACGATGCAGTGGTTTCATGTTCTTATGGCATTTTATATTGGTTCGGGGATGTGGCGTTTACACAGAGACCTGTAACGTTTGAGTGCTCTTCTCCCATTGTTTTTTTTAAAAACTTTACTAGTACTGGGCTCATCTCTTTGCCATCCGTTGTGGGCCCAATAGAGAAGAGCCTTGGGCTCTCTGCTGCCTCACTATAGTTGCTTGTGGGACCCATCTTGCCTCCAACGCAAGGCGGTGGCTAGTGGAATTACTGCACACCAACACACCATCAACAAAAGCAGCCCAAGACTCTCTTTTACTCCAATGCAGTCCAACAAATTTAATTGACCGTTCCCAACATAGGGAGGCTAGAAGGCCAGTGACACCAGCCACTGCACCAAGGCACTATGCCCAGTAACAGTACAAGATATGCAGTACAGTTTCTACCATGCCAAATACTCCGAAGATAATTAATTGGTTTGGCTGAGGTTGAGAGAGAATTCAGAAAACGAGGTTGTAGTGGGAAGCATTAGGATTCAACCAGGGTGACTGATGCATAGACCAGGCTTGTGTTCCCTTGAGGGGTGATCTAATTGAGGTGTTTAAGATGATTAAAGGATTTGATAGGGTCGATAGAGAGAAACTATTTCCTCTGGTGGGGGGAGTCCGGAACCTTAAAATTAGAGCCAGGCCATTCAGGGGCGATGTCAGGAAGCACTTCTTCACACAAAGGGGAGTGGAAATCTGGAACTCTCTCCCCCAAAATGTCATTGAGGCTGGGGGTCAATTGAAAATTTCAAAACTGAGATTGATAAGATTTTTGTTAGGCAAGGGTATTAAGGGTTACAGAACCAAGATGGGTAAATGGACTTAAGATACAGATTAGCCATGATCTAATTGAAATGGCAGAACAGGCTCGAGGGGCTGAATGGCCTCTTCCTGTTCCTAAAACAAAAGGGTTTGGAAAATATGCTGCATTGTTTTACCATGTCAGGTAAATCCAAACAGATATAAGGTAGGGGAAAATCAGTAATATTCATTAGAACAAGGTAACATTCTTACTGCGAGGATACGTATCAGGCCTGTCAGTATTGCCCTTGTCCAACTGCCTGTCGAGGCTTGCCGTCTAAGCACATGTGAAGAATGGTCAGTTGGCTGAGGTTTCCGGAGATTAAATGGTGCCCCTCAAACCCTACCCAAGTAGGGGGAGGCACCCTCAAAAAAAGGGAGAAACTTAGAGATGCAATAATGAAAATTCTTAGAACAAGTGAAACCATCGTGTTTCAATGCAAGTTTAATAAAAATGCATTACGACATGCACAATATTTTTAAAACAGTTTTATGCTAAAGGATTCATTGAGAGAGACTATAAACATTTATTTTAAGCCCTATACTGCAGTTTTATGTCCTTATTTAAGCAGATTACAGTCTTGCATTTTCTTCCATTGCTGACTCAGCTTTTACTATCTGCTTGCACGCCTCAAATTTCTGCTGGTTCCCAGTATCTCTATCCCTTCCCTGGCTCCTTCCTCGCTTCCATAATTCATTAGAATGCCATCAAAAGCTTACGACCTGTAAAGCTTGGGCTAGGGGATTAGTGCGCGTTGGCACAGAACACTGCTGCTCCTCTTCCACCTCCCCTTCAGTTTTGCAATAAAGCACAAAACCGGTTTTGCAATAAATAGTCATTTAGAAAGTGTGGTTAACAAAATAGAATGCATCAGGAGGTTCGGGAGATTTTCATCCATTTCACAACAATACAAAGGAGAAGTCGGGGGGGGAGAAATGTTAATACTCAATTTACACAAATGCATATCATTTTTAAACAGTATACTTTGGCAAAGGGGAAACACTTAATTGCACGCCAGCTACTCCCAGCCTAAAGCCGACCCAACTGACCCAGCAACTCTTCCCTTTGTCTATGGTGCTTATAATACTTCATTACGTAAATTCCTGAATACGTTTTAACTATTATTGGACTCTTGCCTTTCTAATTGATATACATTTGTTTCAATTGCACTCATTTGGCACAGAATACTTGAGGTGCCGGGAATACTTCCACTGAAACAGAGAGGGCTAAAAGGACGTTTAATAAAAAAGGTTTTTAAAATTCTAAACAGTTTGATAGGATAAATAGGAAAAGACCACTTCCTCTGGTTGAAGAGTCAGTGACGAGGAGCCATCGGTTTGTAATTGTCACTAAGAGAACGAGGAGGGATATTAAAAGAGACTTTACGCAGAAGGTTGTTGGGAGTATGAAATGCTTTGTCATAGGCGTATTTGAAGCAGAGATCAGTGCATCTTTTAAAAGAATGAGTTAACGTTTGAAACAGAGGAAGATACAGGGCTATGAGGAGAAAGTGGGGCAGTGGAATTAGTTTTGGATTTCACTAGCAAAGAGCCAACACAGACACAATGGGCCGAATGACAACCTCCTGTGCTGCAGATATCTGTATTTCTAATCCATTTTCCAAGTTAAAAAATACAACATTCAATACCTTCAAAATCACTCAAAACAATCTGCTCAAACACTGTCAATATGATGCTTTGTGCCCACAAGTTGACCAAATAATGAAATAGAAAAGTACACGGTTTAAATACACCAATACACTTTTCTGGAGTAGGGAGAACCTAAAAATGACATCTACAATTCTGGCCTCTTGCGCATCCCCGATTTTCATCAGTTCACCACTGGCGGCCATGATTTCAGCTGCCTAGGCCCCAAGCTAAACCTCTCCGCCTCTCTCTCCTCCTTTAAGATGCTCCTTAAAACCTACCTCTTTGACCAAGCTTTTGATCACCTATCCTAATATCTCCTTATGTAGCTTGGTGCCACATTTTGTTTGATTATGTTCCTGTGAAGCGCCTTGGAATGTTTCACTACTTTAAAGACGCTACATAAATGCAGGTTGTTGTTTTCCTACAGCAACTGATAGCCACTGGAATGAAGCAACTCCGCATAACCCTAGCCTGCCAGCGTACCCATTTTAGTCTAATTGTTATACACCAAAGCAGGCATTTCAAAAAGCTATTGGATTTCAACATGGAGGAGGTTCTAAAAAAGTTGCAAAGAATTCTGTGCAGTACAGACAATAAGCTTATAAGAGGTATGGTCATACCCATAAAACATGCATCGGTACCAGATATACGATAGCCATTACTCCTGAGTTTTTCTCTCACATTAATTCCAAATATGCATTGTTTCTAAATCAGAAAATTGACATACCCAGGGAGAAAGAATATTAATTTCTACAGTATTTATCCATAGGTGACTAAATTTCCTCAAGCCATAACAAAGCACCTATTTAAATTTCTAACAGAAAGCCTACAATTGTTTTAAGTAGAATAGGTCATGGCCAGCCATCAGACTTCAAGTATCAGTGCTGGGAGGCAAGCAAAATTGGTAAATGTTTTAGAGCTTTTCCATGGGTTGTTCAACAATGTGATAACATTAGGCATGATTCATGCAACCGCGTGACGCATGCAATCTTTACCCAAACTGACCAGATTGATGCCAGTAAAGCTGTAACTGAACCAACACGTCTCTAGTTTCACTCCAATCTCAACCCATTTGATAAAGATCCTTCACAGAATGATCCTAGAATGATACAGCACAGAAGGGGGCCATTCACCACCTGAGTTCATCTCTCCCGATCCTCCCTTTCTGTGGTAGCCTTGACTATTTTATTAATACTGTGCTCAGTGCCTCTCAATGTTCCTCCTAAGCTCCAAATACCCCAACCTGTACACTTCCACCTCCTCCCTGCATTGAAATAAGGACTCATCGCCTTTTCTCCAACTCCAAAATCCTCAAACGGCAGAACTTACTGCCTCCCACAGTCCCCTCTGCCCCCTACAATTTTCAGGCTTTTAAATCCCAAACTTAGTGGCTGCTTTCTGATTTCCCTGGTCTTCCCCCTACTCTTCAACTTTGTGCTATTCTGCAGAAAGGACCTTAGCACTTACCTAGACTTCTCAATTTAAAATAAACCATATATGAAATGGGAGGCCAAGCACATAAATCCTGGCTTCCCCATCAACAGCACAGTCTCCCACTCTCAGATACTGACTCCACTGCTCTAGTGGGCTAATGGTTTACAAGGTCTGCTTGTATGAAGAAGGCCTTTCAGCCGACTTAAGCTCATCCTTCCAGAATCCCAACCCTTCCCACCTTGCAATTACAACATCCAGCAGTTTCCTAAGACGAGCTGTGTCCTTGCTTCAACCACCCTTCCAAGCAACCCATTCGAGCTGTTGATTACCCTCTGCATAAAGAAATATTTCCCGACATCTCAACTTGGCCTTCGTGATTCCAGAATCTGTGCCCTCTTGTCCTACTACACTGCCGTATTTAAAAGTATTGTTTCAGGTTTACTTTATCCCATTCAGTATCGTGTAAACCTCTACAATGTGCATCTCTGAGGCTGAATTGCATTAGCTTATTAAGCCGTTCCACAAAGCTCTTCGCTGACACCTGGGATCCGCCTTGTTATTCTCCTCCGCTGTGCCTCTAGGGCCTGGTTAGTCCCCTTGTGTCGTGAAGTTGGGGAGGGGGGTGGGGGGGGAGAATAGGAACTGTACACAGTGGCATATGGCGTGCATACACAATTCAGGACTCACTCAGCAGGCCATTCAACAGCTGGCACAGGCACAAATAGCTGCCTTTTACCTTGTCCGGACTTTGCAAGTCTGTGGAATCCTTTCAATCTCTCGACAGTGCAGCGATTTACAACCTGAAGTGCTTACCTTTGACAGGTTAACACCATCTGAATTTATAAAATATCTAAGAAACTAATATCTCAGGAGTGATTACAGGGCTCTAATTAGATCAAATCATAACCCAAAGCCAGGGACCAATTAAAGCTTTGAAATCATATTTGGATTTTTAAAAATTACACTTTGAACTCCTCGGGCTAATTTATTGAGCTTTTGTACCTCGTTCTGTGTCGACAGTATAAATGGACAGTGCACTTTGCGCTCTTGATAGACAAGCAATAAGTCGATGATTTTGATGCAAGTGTTTCAATGGGAAGAAAGAGATAAACGCCTCCAATGGGTCCATTTACAACACAACACGCCTATGTCTGAGTTACCTGCTCTCAACTGGGGCAGTGTTGAAGATGCTGCAAGTGGACACAGCAACACTGGGCTTTTTCAGATCATAGATTAAATAACACTAAAATTTTGCTTTCAAGAAATGACGTAGCCCATTGTAAAACTGTAAGGATTTGTATGGCCATCTAATAATGCTACACTATAGTACCCCAGATAGTTTGGGGGGGGTGGGGGTGGGGAGGAGGGAATCCACAGCACTTGTTAAAACATTTATTAACAGAGGGGTAAGAACAGGATCAGGTTTGGCTGTGATGGCCTACACAGTCAAATAGTCTGCCGCCATTCAGTGTCAAAGTTCTCATAGCCACTTAGGCAGGTACCACAGTGCCCATGGAACTGTATCGGAACCAACACATTCAACAATGGTTGGGGATAAAACAGGAAGGATTTTTAAAAAGTCATGCTATAAAGCCAATGGGGGGGGGGCTTGCATTTATACAGCCCAACACCAACAACTTGCATTTATATAGCGCCTTTAATGTAGTAAGACGTCCCAAAGCGCTTCACAGGAGCGATTATCAAATAAAATTTGACATGAGCCACATAAGGAGATATTAGGACAGGTAACCAAAAGCTCGGTCAAAGAGGTAGGCTTTAAAGAGCTCAAAGCACTTTACACACAATTCATTATTCTTTGAAAGCACTGCAACTTCAGTAGGCAAACACAACAACCATTTTATGCACAGGGAAATCCCACAAGTGGGAATGAGGCGAACAATCTGCTTATTGCTGGTAACGGTACGGATTCTGGTCAGGAACCGAGAGCACATCCCACTCTTCAAGATCGTGTCATGGGATCTGAACCACAAATCAGGCAAACAGGGTCTCAGGTTCAACGTTTCATCTGAAGGACAGCACCTCCGACAGCACGGCACTCCCTCAATATTGCACTGGAGCACCATCCTACGTTATGTGCTTGGAGCAGGACTCGAAAACACAACCTTCCGACCCAGGGAGGTGCCTGCTGCCAACTAAGTCACGTGTAAATTACTAATTCTTTTACAGTGATCGATACTCCCCTCTCCAAACCCATCCAGGAGCCTACCTATTAATCTAAAATCTATCAGTACATCTTCAAAGCAACTAAACCACTCAACACCCAACTTGCAAAAAAAGATACACAAGAGCTCTTTTCGCTACTGACTCAGAAAACCTCGTAAAACAATTTTTGACTCGACATAAACGAGGATACCATGCTTCCCTTTGAGACTCAAAGAAAATGAGACTTTTTGAATGAGTTTCTAAAGCTCAATTCCTCAGCCAGAAGCCACCAGTTGCAGCAGTCGACACTGGGGCTGAGTGTAGGTTATGTGCAAAGGGTTTGCAGCAAAGTATCATGGCGTGACTCATACTCTTACGGGTCTGATTTAAACTAGAACCAAATTTAGCAAACCGAAAAGGAGGGATTATAGGACTGGAATGTCCTGCAACGTGGAAAAAAGGGTTATTAAGAGGCAAACCACTTTGAATATAGACGGAGGTCCTAATATTACTTCAGCGCTTCTCAAAGTTAAAATAAGAGTCGAAAGCTGCCCAGATTCATTAAGTGGAGATGCCGGTGATGGACTGGGGTGGACAAATGTAAGGAATCTTACAACACCAGGTTATAGTCCAACAAATTTATTTTAAAATCACAAGCTTTCGGAGATTATCTCCTTCGTCAGATGATTGAATCATCTGACGAAGGAGATAATCTCCGAAAGCTTGTGATTTTAAAATAAATTTGTTGGACTATAACCTGGTGTTGTAAGATTCCTTACAGATTCATTAAGTACAAGGTTATGCGTCACTAATAATGCGAAAGTCCCATTTCATCTCGGTCTATTGTTTTTATTGGTCTTTTTCAGTCCCATTTTTCTCTTCCCTTCTTCCGCCCATGGGACAGACTCTTGCTGGGCTTTGGGTCTACAGGTGCCATTTGCCCATCAGTACTTTGTTATTCTTCATTATGAGCCTAATGACAGGGAAGTTTTGTCGACCGTACCAGCTTGAAGACATTACAGCAGAACCCAATGCTGTTCCCACCCAATGGAACAGGAACGTCGGCTAATTTCCCCCCTCCCTAGCCCGGTGGCACGAAGCCAAATTGTAGCTCCCCCAGCTGAGGTCAGTAAACACCATTTTCTGGTCTATATGGCTCAAGCCATTGAGGAAACTGGAATAGCCTTTACTAAAACGAGTTAGAAGCTGACAATCTTCTGGATTCATTCTTAGAATGACTCCTCTTTTCCAACTCTTCAGTTCTAGATTAATAAACCTGTATTTTTATTAAGTCTACTTATGGCTTGGCCCAGTACTGAGGATGGAGGAAAAGAGGAAGGGGGAAGCAGTTGGTCAATAAAACCAACGAGTGGTCTCGCCCCCCTCCCTATCGCTGTAACCTCTCCAGCCCTACAACCTTCCGAGATCTCTGCGCTCCTCCACTTCTGGCCTCTTGTCCATCCCCGATTTTCATCATTCCATCATTGGCGGCCGTGCCTTCAGCTGTCCAATCCCGAGCTCTGGAATTCCCTCCCTAAACCTCTCCACCTCTTTCTCCTCCTTTAAGACGCTCCTTAAAACCTACGTCTTTGAGCAAGCTTTTGGTCACCTGTCCCATTATGTGGCTCAGTGTCAAATTTTGGCTGATTACATTCCTGTGAAGAGCCTTGGGACATCTTACTAAGTTGGAGGCACTGCCACTTCAGGTCTTGATAAGTCAACACTTGTTTTGTGCTTTGCATTTCATCTGTCCATTCAACACAGATGGGATGCAGAAGCCTGACCAAATTAGCAGAATAGCCAGCACCGAAACCAGCCAACCTCCTCTTGTCGTTTTGTTGCAATACAGAGCACACAGGCCTTCAAAGGCACCCTCATTTTTAAAAATATACCTACAATCATCTCATTACTATCAGATAAAATGATTGACGAGCTTGGAATAACCCAAATCTTCTGGGGGACTAAAGCGCGCCCTGAATCCTTACCTCATTTCAGTAAATTTGGGCGAGCCTGTACACCTACAAATTAAAAATGTTCAGGTTGCAATGAAAAAAGACCAAAGTCCATCGAATTCACCTTCCACCATGCTGCTAGTCGTCTAATACGATGATAATGAAGTTGTTAACTAACCATTGTGGTCAATCTCAATTCAATTAGTCTACAACAGACCCAGACATGGGGCAAGAAAAACCCCATGTGGTCCGGGTTCCCATTTTAATTGGCCCGGATGAAGCAGCTTTAATCTGGAACAGTCAATATGGCAATGACCCAAATTCCAATTTCTTTTAGGGAACAAAAAAAAGAGGGGTCCTGCGCTGGGCATTTTAAAGTTTTAACACAGGACACTCGCAGTGCTCTACAGTTGTCCTTGGCAATTATATTCTAAAAGGAAAGCAACGTACACTTTTCCAAGCCTGGCACAGACAGGGAACTACACAGCCGAACAATTTTCTAAAAAAAGGTTCCACAACATTTATTTGCTCTGGCACAACTGAAATAAAATTGCTGAGATTGCAGACAGGTTAACAGTGCGACACAATGCCACACACCTTCCAAAATGGCTATGCAAATAGAGCCGAATCGCCTGATCCAAGGCTGGTATCTAATGTTTCTTCTCCTCCTCCAACACTTCATTCGATGACCATGCTTTTCCTATATTTAAAACACGCACTTGCAGAGACTGAAATTACTATCATCTTTTCTTACCTTCCGGTTCAGTTTGAAGAATGGACTTCTTCAAACACCAAAAGACCTACGAGTCAAACTAGTTTTTTTTTCCTGTCTCTCTCTCTCTCTCGACTCTGTCCTGGCAATTCTCTGAGTAATTTGACTAGACCAGCTCCCCACCTCTGAAAGTATGACTGCTACACCCACGCCCCAGGGTCGCGTCCCATGCAGCTCAGAGAATTGCTTTTAACCCTCTCTGGGCTCCACATGGGTAACCAGGGCAGCATTTCCTTCTTTGGCAGAACGACTTAAAAATATTTTTTTTTCCTCTCTTTAATTCAGAAGAGTTAGGTTGCTATAGCAGACAGTTGCTACTTGCAGCTTAACTCCCGCCTACTCAGTGACCTATTTATATCCAAACTTTTAATAGAGGTTTTGATACCATTTATGACGAGGAAGTTATAGCTGAAATTGTGGACACTAATTGCAGAAGTCTAAACTGATAAAATATAGGCCTAGCCCATTTCAAGGGTATGAAAGTTGCAGGTTTAGCAACATTTTGCTGCAAATCACAACAATTCAAGCTACTGTAGCTCTCAAATTGGAGCTTTGTATCGTCACAATCCCAATCGTGAGATTCTGCCTTTCTCACAATATTTACATGTACTTTTTAACCCCCCGCCCTCGTCTCTCCGGTTATCCGCTCCTGACTGGTCGAGGGATCCCAGTACCCTCCAGTAGTCGTTGCTTCATGTGCCAGACATGGAGTGTCGACAAGCTATTTGACCACGTAGGCATGGCCTCATTAGACACCGACACGGGCACTCTTTCCAGCAGGAGTCACTGGATTGCGATCAGTTGACGAGCCCTAGCTGTGGATTTCATTCCCTAGCCCAGAGGTGCTACGGCCAATCTTTAGTTTTCCTACGTTACAACAGTGACTACACTTCAAAAGTCCTTCATTGGCTGTAAAGCGTTATAGGGAGTCGTGAAAGGTGCTATAAAAATGCAAGTTCTTTCTTTCTGGTGCCCCACTCTAGATGGAGATCAGCAAACTGAGCTCAGACCAAGGACCAAATCCAGGGTCCCGTTTGATCTATATGGCTTCATACGACAATGTGCTGCACATCTACCAAATAAAGCATTAAGCAGTGTTTCATTCAAGAGATCAGAAAAACAAATTATCACCGAACCAAATATTATCTGGCAAAAATACAAAAAAAAACACGGCCAGTTTCTACACTCACGAACCAAAATTAAAATCAAACAAGTGGAACAGCATCCTGACATGAGTCTGTGCCTTTAGATGCAGAGGAGAGATTAAAAAGTGAAAAAACATTAAAAGTCACCTCCGCACACAAAAACTCGCATTATTAGAACGCCCTTCACGACCTCAGGACGGCCCAAAGCGCTTTACAGCCAATGAAGTACTTTTGAAGTGTAGTCACTGTTGCAATGTAGGAAACGCAGCAGCCAATTTGCGCACAGCAAGATCCCTCAAACAGCAATGTGATAATGACCAGATAATCTGATTTTAGTGATATTAGTTGAGGGATAAACATTGGCCCAGGACATCAGGGAGAACTCCCCTGCTCTTCTTCGAAATAGCACAATGGGATCTTTTACGTCCGCCTGAGGGGGCAGAAGGGGCCTCGGTTTAACGTCCCATTCCAAAGATGCCACCTCCAACAGTGCAGCACTCCCTCAGTACTGCACTGCTAGTGTCAGCCTGGATTAAGTCTCTGCAGTGGACCTCGAACCCACGATCTTCTGACTCAGAGGAAAGAGTGCTTCCCACTGAATCACGGCTCATACTAAGATCAGAGTTTAATGCTTCAATTATCTAATCGTCTCCTCTCCCTCCCTCCCTCCCTCCCTCCCAAACTAATAAAATTGTAGATTGGTTATATAGAAGATAACACAGTATCAAGGGTCTATAACAAAAAAGGGAGAATGTCCAACTGTAATTCTATAAAAACAAGCTGAAAGTCAGCCAATTGCAGGTGCAGATAATGCATTGTAACAGTGTTTTTGCTTCTTAATAATTCTCTCTGCACTTTACACCATAGGGTCACATTGTGAGCGCTATAGAACAAAACTAAATTCTAAATGGGGTCGGGGAGTTTTGTTTTAAAAATCCTTTGAGGGCAGGCTCCTCCCCAGATAATTTTTCCCTCCCTCTCCTGTGCTAATCAAGATACTGACTCAAGTTATTTGATCCATGGGGTGGAGGAAGGATGAGAAGAGATAGGGGGAAGGGAGGGGGAGGCATCGTTGCTCAGCCCCAACCCTGTCTTCGCCCCATGGCCATTAATATAATTTGTAGCCATCCGACCATCAATCCTGGGACCTCGGTCTGCTGAGCCACTAGGGAGCCAAAGAAGACCACCAGCACTTCTGGCTCCCATCAGTTAACCGGAGCATGTGCCGTGAGAAGATACAACATTAATATGCACAAACAAGAAAACTGCACAGGTTTGAGAACATTGAGTTACAAAAGGGCAATTACCAGGGTGGCGCATCATCGAGGCATCTCCCTCTGCACCAGACTAGCTTCTGGGACAGGTTGCAATTTACCAGGCAAATGAGAAAGGCAGAAAACACGGAAAGCAGAAGCAGACAGAGACCCCTCCTATGCAAACTCTAGATTGTCTTCTCAGGCATTTTACATACCTAGAATTACATTAAATTTACAGCACAGAAACAGGCCACTCGGCCCAACTGGTCTATGCTGGCAATTATGCACCACGAGTCTTCTCCCATCTTAATCATCTAACCCTATCAGCATATCCTTCTATTCCTTTCTCCCCCATGTACTTATCTAGCTTCCCCTTAAATGCGTCTATGCTATTCGCCTCAACTTCTCCATGTGGTAGCGAGTTCCACATTCTCACCGCTCTCTAGATAAAGAGGTTTCTCCTGAATTCCCGTTTGGACTTATTAGTGAATATCTTATATTTATGGCCCCTAGTTTTGGTCTCCCGCACAAGTGGAAATATCTACGTCTACTCTATCAAACCCCTCCATAACCTTAAAAACCTCCCTCAGCTCATCACTCAGCCTTCACTTTTCTAGATAAAAGAGCCCCAGCCTGTTCAATCTTTCCTGATAGTTGTAACCTCTCAGTTCTGGTATCATCCATGTAAATCTTTTGTGCACCTTCTCCAGTACCCTCTACATCCTTTTTTATAATATGGAGACTAGAATTGTGCACAGTACTCCAAGTGCGGTCCAACCAACACATTTTAAACTGCTGAAAAAAAGATATTCAAGGCTTATATGGGGAAAAATGGGCAAAATTGTGGAAGTTGATCCCCAAAACGCCAGTAAAAATCCCATGATACCCTGAACTGGATTGATTCAGTCACCATAAGCCAGTGGTTCCACAGATAACCTAATGAAAGAGAGATATTTCCTATGAAAACATCAGCCGTGTGTTGAGAAGTGGAGGTGTTGGAATTGCCCTCAGTGCAACGAGGACTGCGCTCCTGGTCACTAACCAACGACCCCTGCTGGAATGTGAGGCTGTAAGCGGAGGACAGGATTGGGCTCGGCTGTGAGTCCTCTCACAGACCCCGCCACCTCACCTTAACCCCCACCACCACCCAATAGTACGACAACCAACTCTTACTGTCTGGGCTCACATGAACAATACCCTCGAGTGAGGGAGACAATGGAATTGTGGTACTCGAGCCTGCCAGAAGGGAGAGAATTGACCGGGGAAAAAAAGGCCATTGATAAATTTTCCTCAGCATTTAAGCCAGCAGCAGTTTTGAGTACAGAGGTTGGCACCTACATTTCAAAAAGTACCTAAATGGCTGTAAAGCACTTTGGGACGTCCTGAGGTCATGAAAGGCGCTACATAAATCCAAGTTATTTCTTTCTATAGACGGATTATCCGTGTAGCTGGACTCCAAACTCTCTTTACAACTGCAATGAAATTTGTTATACAAATGGTTAACGCTAATCGGTAAACCAAGTCTGACACCACTTCCTCATTTTAAAGGAGTTTTATAATATGCTGCGTCATGCATCAACACAGCAACAACATGCAAAACAGAGGCAGCTAAAAAAGCTTTCTATGTCAGGACAGACAATTAACCTTTTCAGTTTCCTCCATTGGGGGATTTTTTTTTGCTAACTGTTAAATGGAAGGGGAAAAAAACACATACACACTGTTTCACAGGCCCCTCTGTCTGAAGATACTGCCCAGCCCTTTACAGGAAAGCAATACACTTGGAGACAGACATCACCAGCTGACATTGTACCTAGTAATTATCAAAATCCCGTGGTTTTTCTCAAGATTATACTGGCAATTTACTTCAAGGCTCAGATTGTCCTCGAGCAGCCCCAACCAGATATGTGGTTGGTGAGGCAGCCATTTTAAGTTAACGTAATGATCAGCTCTCGAATCCCTCTTTTTCCCCACCACCCCCCCACCCCTCCACTGCTCCACGTACGGCAAATCCTGCATTTAGATTACAACAAAAGCCCTCCAGGATAAAAAGAAAAGAAAGATGTGCATTTATGGAGCATTTGCTCATGTCTTGTCAGAAACGTCTCTAAGAGGGTTTCAAGTTCGTATACAATGAATTACTTTTGGAGTGCAGGAACTTGTGTAGATAATTGTGGCAGCCATTTTGCACAAAGAGCTGGCAAACAGCAACGAGATGAACGATATAGGAACAGGAGGCCATTCAGCCCCTCGAGCCTGTTCAGTCATTCAATTAGATGATCTGCACCACAACACTATTTACCCGCCTTTGTTCTATATCCCTCGATACCCTTACCTAACAAAAAATTATTGATCACAAGTCTTGAAAGCTCCAATTGTCCCCCTACATCCACAGCCTTTTTTGGAGTGGGGGGGGGGGGGGGGCGGGAGAGCGGAGGGAGAGCGGAGGGAGAAAGAGAATTCCAGATTTCCACTACCCTTTGTATGAAGAAATGCTTCCTGACATCATCCCTGAATGACTTAGCTCTAGTTTTAAGTTCTGCCCCCTTGCTCTGGACTCCCCCCGCCAAAGGAAATAGTTTCTCTCCATCTATCCTATCAATTCTTTTAATCATCTTAAACACCTCGATTAGATCACCCCTTAATCTTCTATACTCGAGGGAATACAAGCCTAGTCTATTGTTGGACTGGAAAAATAGGCTTGTGAACAGAAATCCAAAACCTCCAGCCTCCCCTTACCTAACCTGATATTGATAGATAGATAGATAGAAAAGAATGATTAGCCACTCCTATCCTCACATACATAAGTAGTTAAATCGCACATGTAGCATTTAGGTAGCAGCAAAGCATGATGGGATACTTGACCATTATGGGAGCAGTTTGTGACTGTAAAAGCTGACAATGGCAGGTTTGTTGGATCATGACCACCACCTCGCTTATCCCCAGAACACATTAAGGAATGTTTACCCAAGGCCGAGGCTGACATTGTTTATCCTAACCAGCTTTCTTCGGATGATTAAGGGAGAAGCGGTGGATATCTCCAAGGTCACCCCAGCACAAAAGGGAGTAAGGGATGAGCTGATCAGGACTTTGTGAAGACCCTCCGTGTAGTCTCAATGCCTGGGACTTATGTGTTTACTGATGAGGGTCCTCCTCAGGAACGTGAGATGTTTAATGTCATGGGACGACCCAAGGTAGCCCCTGACAAGCGAGTGGCAGGCTATACCACCCAATGAAACCCACTGTAGTTACGTAAACATGTACCCCCCACCTTTCACAGCAGGTGGATGTTGCTTATTGAAAGGTATAAACATGCTTGTAGTGCTGATGTTCTTTTGAGAGTTGGGTGTGAGCTTGAGGAAGCTTACCACTCTCCCATTGTGCACAAGGTTTTCTAATAAACTTTAACTTTGTCAGCAATTCCATCTCCGTCTGGTTTTGCTCCAAAAATTCGAGTCTAACACTATGCGACCTGTTCTCATACTTTAACCCATTTAGCCCCGTTTCACTTAGTAGATTAGTAGAGTTCACCCGATGTCCTGGCCAATATTTATCCCTCAACCAATACCAATAAAACAGATGACCTGGTCATTATTACATTGTTTGTGGGATCTTGCTGTGCGCAAATTGGCAGCCTTGTTTCCTACATTACAACAGTGACTACATTTCACAAAGTAATTCACTGGTTTTAAAGCGTTGGGACATCCTATTGTCGTGAAAAGCGCTACATAAACGAAAGTCTCTCCTTCAATGGGGGAGGGGGAGGGGTATCACTAGAGGGCCATCAAGAATTCTGGCTAATTATTTTTCTCCTCCCTTGGCCAGGGGCACTCCATCACAGCACTTTGGCCGTTATCAGCTCGCTGAATCAAACCTCAGACATAATGGTCTCCAAGGCTTAACGTCACGCACTTCAGGGGAGCCCAGTGAAACTGTTGTGAAATATTGCAGCCAAATCCCATTAATTGATTGTGTCACATATCAAACAAAAGGAAAAAGGTCAAAGAGTGAAGTTTGCATCTCAATGCAATAAGATGATCATAATAAGCTGGTAGGTTAATATAAAGAAACACAAATATTCCAGCTTGCTCACAGCTGTTGCAATAAAATTTTAAGAATTGCTCCTTGTCTTAGTTTCAACTCACCCAGCCAACTCTGCTCCCATTATATTTCATAACAGAAGTATACTAATGGGGGCGGAGAAGCAAGGCGAATGCAGAGCAGGCGGCACTTATCATTTAAGGAATTCTTCCTGTTTCTCCCCCCCCCGCCCCCACTGGAATGGGAGAGAATGGAATAGCATGCAATACTTCTCATTTAAAAAGAGTTCTTCCGTTCCAGGGAGGACGTGGGGGGATAGAGGAGGAGAAATAGTTGGTAGTGGGGGTAAGCCGACAACATAGAAATTCAGAGCAGACGTATATGCATATTGCATGAACTGGCATGCTATAAAATATATCACCTGGCAGAGGGTGCACAACAGGTGTCAATAAGTTACATTTGCCCCATCATTCCCTCTTTCCCCCCATCCATCTATAAATAAGAAAGAAAAAACCTGCATTTATGTAGCGCCTTTCATGACCTCAGGACGCTTTACAGCCAATGAAGTACTAGTCACTGTTGTAATGTAGGAAATAGGGCAGCTAATTTGCACACAGCAAGGTCCCACAAACAGCAATGAGATAATGACCAGATCATGATGTTTTAGCGACGTTGGTTGAGGGATAAATATTGGCCAGACACTGGGAAGAACTCCCCTGCTCTTCTTCCAAAAATGCCACAGGATCTTTTACGCCCACCCGACAGAGCAGACAGATCCTCGGTTTAACATCTCATCCGAAAGACGGATCATGTTCCAGTGTTCACTTCCCATTCCAAATACCTATGTCCGTATTTATAATGTAAACTGCCTATGTAAACATGTCACGCTGCAATTACACCCACCGGAAACAAAGAGGACAGGATTGGCATTGGTGATGCCCTCTATGGTTCAAACATCCAAACATCTAGGATCGCACAAAAATGTTGGGCGCCTGCAGAATTGCACCCCTAATAAGAGTTAATGCCTTCAGGAAGGTAGAAAGAGAAAAAAAAATATTACAAACCAGATTTTCAATAGCCGCATCCCATCCACCAACTGTGTCTTGTAAAGTTCCCATTTATTTGTGACGTTTACCATCCTTATATTCTACGGGTTACTCAAAAGCAAGTGGCTTATGAGCCAGTTATCACCATCTACAAAGCTAGAAATCAACAGGAGGTACGCCCATCAGGAACCAGATCTTGGTGAGAAAGTCTTAATTACTCTGAAGAAGGATTATTCGGTATAGACCTGGATGATCAATGTCTGATGCAGAGTTAGAATTAAGCTTCTCTGATCTGGAATCTCAAGCGTCAAAGTCTAGAGACTGAATCGGTGCCTTGGAATTCCCCTTGAGACGATTGTTATTTCTCGAAATATGTGATTGTTGATCCCTTTCTGACTTTTAGCCTCCAATCCTTTTCTCATCACTTCTTATCTCTCTATTTTGTCAATAATACGTTCAGTGTTGCTTAAAACCTTCCTCCTAAGCTCCAAACATGCCATCGCACACACTCTACCTCCTCACTGCTCCCTCACTGTGTCTCCTGCTCATTTGTTCTCGGCCATGAGAGCTCCTCCTTTCAATCTGCAGATTGTTAAAGCCCAAGCTTCCCTTCGCTTCGTGAGTATTTCCCCGATTGATCTGGTCTTCGCCCCTATGCTTTTCAATCTTGGCTCTCCGCCTTGGGTTTTTTTTTTGTTTTTATTGGTTCTCTGGTTGTGGGCGACACAGGTAAGGCAGCATTTACCGCCCTGAGAAGCTGGCGACGGGCTTTCTTTAACAAGTTTTTTTTTACAACCGAGTGGCTTGCTAAGCCACTTAAGAAGGCATTAAAAGTCAACCATGTCATGGGCGAGTAGAGTGACAACAACAAATTGCATTTGTAGAGCACCTTTAACGTAGCAAAATGTGCCAAGAAGCTCCACAGGAATAGTAACAGACAAAATCTGGCATCGAGCCACATAAGGAGATATTAGGGCAGGTGACCAAAAGCTTGGACAAAGAGGTAGGTTTTAAGGAGCGACTTAGAATGAGGCGGAGAGGTTTCAAGGAAATTCCAAAGCTCAGGGCCTAGGCAGCTGAAGGCGCAGCCGCCAATGGCGGAGCGAAGGAAATCAGGGACTCACAAGAGGCCAGGATTGGAGGAGCGCAGAGATCGCGGAGGGTCGTAGGGTGGAGGAGGTTACAGTGATATGGAGGAGCGAGGCCATGGAGGGATTTGAACACAAGGACGAGAATTTTAAAATCGAGGCATTGCCGGACGTGGGTGATGGGTGAGCAGGACTTGGTGCAAGTTAGGATACAGGCGCATGAAGTCCCTACACTGGCTGGGTGGCAGGTTCCCTTCCCTGAAGGGCATTAGTGAACCAGATGGGTTTTTACAACAATCCAATCTGGTGTCAGCCCATAAATTACTAGATTTACTATATTCAATTTCACAATTTACCATTGTGGGAGTTGAGCTCATGACCTCTGGATTGCTAGTCCATCCAGTACCATAATCTCTACACTACCATAACAAAAGTTTAATAAGATACTCAGTGAGTGAGGTACCGCCAGACTGTGTGTTTCATTTATGTATGATGCTACATAGAATTACACAGATAGAATTACGTAGAATGTACTGCACTGAAACAGGCCATTCGGCCCAACGGGTCCATGCCAGTGTTTATGCTCCACATGAGCCCCCTGCCACCCTCCTTCATCTCACCCTATCAGCATATCCTTCTATTTCTTTCTCCCTGTGTTTATCCAGCTTCCCTTTAAATGCATCTGTGCTATTCGCCTCAACTACTCCATGTGGGAGCGAGTTCCACATTCTCACCACTCTCTGGGTAAAGATGTTTCTCCTGAATTCCCAATTGGATTTATTAGTGACTATCTTATATTTATGGCCCCCTAGTTCTGGTCTCCCCCGCAAGTGGAAACAACTTCTCTAAATCTACCTCTCTAAATCTACCCTATCAAACCCTTTCATAATTTTAAAGACGTCTATCAGGTCACCCCTCAGTCTTCTCTTTTCTAGAGAAAAAAAAGAGTCCCAGCCTGTTCAATCTTTCCTGATGGGTATAACCTCTCAGTTCTGGTATCATCCTAGTAAATCTTTTTTCCACTTTCTCCAATGCCTCTATATCCTATTTATAATAGAGACTAGAACAATTCTATCCCTCTAGAAATGAACCCTAGTGCTTAGTTTGCTTTTTTTTAAAAAAGAAGTGGCCTTATTAACCTGCATCGCTACTTTTAGTGATTTGGGTATCTGTACCCCCAGATAACTCTGCTCCTCTACCCCATTTAGTCTCTTATTTTCCAAGGAGCATGTGACCTCCTTGTTCTTCCTACCAAAATGTACCACCTCACACTTATCTATATTGAAATTTAGGGATGGGCAATAAATGCTGGCCTTGCCAGTGACACCCACATCCCATGAATGAATTTTAAAAATTCATTTGCCAATTACATGGCCATTCTGCAAGTTTATTAATGTCTTCCTGTATTTTATCTCAGTCCTCCTCAGTATTAACTATAACCCCCAACTTGGCGTCACCTGCAAATTTTGAATTGTACTTCCGATTCCAGAGTCCAAATAGTTTATGTAAATGGTGATTTACTTGCTCTCAATTCCTGTTCATTTACAATTCCTAAACCATGAAAAGGTTTAAAATAATCCAACTGCTAAACCAGCGCAAAGAAAAAAATAACAATCGCTTTATTCTGTACAGAGTATTCTTCAATCCATCATTAATGTTTATATCTTTTATTTTAACCCTTTCTGGAACATACTGTATCAAATTCAACAGGCCAAAAGTTTCTTAAAACAACCAAAGTCAAGTCTGAAATTCCCAAGGGTTTAGTCGACATATATTTTAATCCCATTAATTGCCAAGTATCTTGATTAGGTAAGTCCATCCCAAGAAGTGATTTCCTTTTTTGCATCACATTATTATGTACAAGTGGTCAATTGGTAGCACTGTTGCTACGTTGTTGACTCAAGCCCCACTCCAGGAACTTGAGCGCATGAAGGCTGTCACTGCAGCGTGGTCTTGAGGGAGTGCTGCTTTGTCAAAGGGGCTGCCTTAGCCATTAAACCTAGGCCCCATCTGCCTGCACAAGTGGAGGTAAACGATCCCACTTGACTATTTGAATGAGAACAGTCCTGGCCAACTACCCTCATCCAACATCACCAAAAATAGATTAGTTGGTATTGCATTCACTATTTGTAGGATCTTGCTGTACACAACTTGGCTGCTGTGCTTATCTACGAAACAACTGATGGCACTTCGAACCTAATTCTTAGATGAGCGGAGGATGAGATACGGCAGTGTATAAATGCAAATTCTTTCTTTCTTACCCAATGTAATGGAAAATTTTGTATTACAAATCACAAAAGAAAATCCCTGGATACAGATACCATGTGTAGATGTGCGCAAGCTGTAACAGATATAACCAAGGGCACGTGATATGAGGATAAACACCCTGGAAGCAGAAGTTTGACAGAAAACAGCTCATTTCATGAATCGTGCTCAGGAACTTTAGTCAGTAACCTCCCTCCCCGCAACACACATCTTTCCCACATCTACAGGTATAACAGGACTTCCCTATACCGAAAACTAGCCTGTGTACCATTCAAAGTTGATGAATCCATTGACTCAACTGGAATTTTAAATAAAAATAAGACTTGCATTTCTATAGAGCCTTTCACGACCTCAGGACGCTCCAAAGCGCTTTACAGTCAATTAAATAAAAAAAGCATACACAGAAGAATGTGTTTTCTCAATGGACTAGCAAATCTCTGCTCTGTCCATTCACCAGCAGCTTCCATCAGAAAAAAAATTATCCGTGCTTTAAATCATCACCAGGAATAGACTGTGATATGAGTCAGGCATTGGATTCATTGCTTAGGGTGGCTTTTGGGGGAGGAAAGGGAGTGGAGGAAGTAGACGATGGACTGGAGAAAAGATAGTTAACATTCTAAAACACCGATAATTCATTTGTAAAGATAAAAACTTATCAGTTTAAAATCAGGAACACTTCACACATTTATAGGTCAACAAGAGGCGAGATGAGGAGAATTTTTTTTACGCCGAGAGTTGTTCTGATCTGGAATGCACTGCCTGAAAGGGAAGCAGATTCAATAGTAACTTTCAAAGGGGAATTGGATAAATAATTGAAGGGGAAAAATTTGCAGGACTACGAGGGAAGAGCAGGAGGAATGGGACTAATTGGAACGCTCTTTCAAAGAGCCGGCACAGGCACTATGGGCCGAATGGCCTCCTTCGGTGCCCTATGATTTTATGTACCTCTCAGCAAGCCGAAATCCCCACTGCTGAAGAGAGGGACCGTAGCAGCCAGCTCACTCCCTACAAGTACCTGTCCCTGCCTCAACCCAATGCAACATCTCTCACTTACTTCCCTCATTCCTCCACCTCACCCAGGAAACGCCTAGACCCTGTCACCAAGCATTCCGCTCTAATACACAGAATTGTATATGATTCTCACTGAATGCACCCACAAGCATTCTATTATAGCAGGTGACCCGTATCGAACTATGTGCCGAGAAAGCCTGGCTCGTTGACAGCACGTTGTTCACACGAGAGGGATATGCTTCACCCCACCCAAATAGGGAAATCATAAAGCTATGGCAGCAGATCCAAAAACGGTCAGTGGCAAGTACAATGGTACACCTGCTACCATTCCCAGAATTAGCCTGAGCATCACCCACAACTGGCTTTTGACATCGCACTGTATCATCTATGCTAATGTGCCGTAACCAAGGAACAACTATAATTACAATGAAATTTGAAAACTTGCCAAACGCCCAAGCTTCAAGTCCCAAGCCCAAATATAAAAGTGGCCTCCCTGCAGCTACAACAGGATTTAATTCCCGCCACTTGGTGTCACCAGCACTGCCCGTGAGCACATAATCTCAGCTGAAACTCCAATGCGGTGAGTACAGAGGGAGTGCTGTACTGTCGGAGGTGCCATGTTTCACAGGAGCCGCTAAACCGAGGACCCTGCCTGCCTGTTCTGGTGGATCTTAAAGATGGCACTATTTGAAAAAGAGCAGGGTCAGTTCTCCTGGGCATCAGTCTTCCCTCAACTCACACCACCAAAACAAATGAACTGGTCACTTACTGTTTGAGAGAGCCTGCCCTATGTTAATTGGCCGCTGTGTCTGCTATATAACAATAATACTCACAGTTGAATACTAATTCATTGCATATAAAGTGCTATGGAACGCCCTGAGGCTGTGATACTGCGGTAACCAAGTTCTTTCTTTCGATGTGCCACTCTCATGATTGGTGAGCAACACTATTATTTTGGAATGGAGAAGCAATGAACAGTTGCCATCACTGAACTATTTTACCGTCTTTGATTTTCTTGCCTCTTCCTTGCTTTCCTTTGCTGAAGACGTCGCGACATGGTGGAGGCAAAGGTTGCACAGAGGGAGCAGCTCCCAGCAACTACCTTGCCCAAGTAGCTGTACTCCACGTGTGAACTTGGGAAGTGAGCATTCAACCACGAGGAGCCCGATCGACCCCCGTCCAATGTTAACATCCTGACAGGGATCGGGAATTGGAATCCTGGCTGATTTATTGCACCTTCCCCCTCCTCTTCTTTAGTCCTTGCAAGCTAGGGCCAATTGCAGCATCCTATTAGCACCTAGGCAACCTCAGTGCAGACAGATCCTGGTCCTTTCCCAGTCAGCACTCAGGAGTGAACTCTACACACCATGAGGTCTTCAGTCTTTAAAAGAAAAATGCAGTTTATTGGGTGACTATATATAATAATCCTGAATCATACCGCACAGGAGGCGGCCATGAGACCCATCGTGCCTGTGCCGGCTCTTTGAAGGAGCTATCTAATTAGTTCCACTCCCCTCTTCCTTCTTCATAGCCCTCTAAATTTGTCCTTTTCTTGTATTTATCCAATTCCCTTTTGAAAGTTACTATTGAATCTGCTTCCCTTTCAGGCAGTGCATTCCAGATCATAAACTCGCCGCGTAAAAAAAATTCTCCTCATCTCACCTCCCTTTCAGGCAGTACGTTCCAGAAAGTTAAACATTACAAAAACAGATTTATGTTCAATTATCAGTGTATTCCTCGGTCCTCCCTTGTTCCTGCTCCCCTGCCCCCTAAACAAATCATTGGTTTGCTCGAAACAGAAAATGCTGGAAACGCACAGCAGGTTGATCAGCACCTGAGAGCCAAAAGCAGTTTGAGTAGAGAACATAGGATCCCACCCAAACATAGGTCCAGGAGGGGGCCATTCAGCCCCTCGAGCCTGTTCAGCCATTCAATTAGATCATGGCTGATCTGTACCTCAACCCCATCTACCTGCCTTCGTTCCACAACCCTTAATAACCTTACCTAACAAAAATCTATCAATCTCAGTTTTGAAACAATCTCGCTTTCTCATTGCGATTGCTTTCCCATCTCAATCTCTGCTTTGGTCAGCCTAGGAGCAGATGTTGGATGTCAGGTTCCTCCTGCAGTGCCACCCCAAAGCTCTATTTCAGTAAGATTACAAACCTAAGGTGGTTGAGGGATGCACAAGTAACTCCCTCGCCTTCTGAGCAACCGCCACTCCCCATTCACCGGGGCATTGCATAGTGTCAAGCTGTCAGTTCAAGGCAGGATCTAACCACAAAATGCCTCACCCCAAACAGATCCTAACCAACGGTATAAAAAACAATTTTAAAAAAAACAGAAACAAAAAAGGGACTCAGAGGCAATTGTACAGACTTTCTAACATTTAGCGTTACTTGGCAAATGCATGAATGACCAGAGATCTTATGCCAGTAGAATGTTCAGCCCCTCAAAACCCTGCAATTATTTATGTTGGCGTTTCACTGTTCCCTCTTTTACTACCCATTTCAAACAACGATTATATCATCAGGCAAACACCCAGTTCTGCTTATTCTTTTGTTTCATCTAAAGCAAACCCTGTGCATGAATGTACCCCTGGGCTCTATATACATGCCATACCTGGTTACGCCATGCCCATCCAGATTAATTGCCAAGACTTGTAAACATCCATTCTCTGTCTCCAACAGTCCAATCCCCTGTTAACACGCACATACCCACCCACTTAAATACCGTCTCCAGTTTCAGCAATCTCTCAGGCCCTGTCGACTCCCTCCCCCTTCCACTGCCAAGCCTGTGATGAGTTCGCTAATCGCCGCACGGGCGCTACAATTGGTCTCAGCGTCTCTGGGCACCTCCGGCACAGGCACAGTGGGCCGAATGGCCGCCTCCTGTGCTATATCATTCTATGAGCGAGAGGAATTAGTAAGCTTTCCTGCTCCTGATCACGATCACGATCCAGTGACCCCTGCTGGAACAGACAATAATAGAAATGGGGTAGGATACGAAGCTCTTCATGGTTGCATGGCCTGCCGACATGGCCACTTGAGTGAAATACTGGAAGGCTCCCAGTGCCCTTCACCCATTACCTTTTTAAAAATATAGTCAACCCTTTCAGGGGAACACATGAAAAAGCCATTATGGCCCATCAAAACTCAGTACCTTCACCCTCCCTTCGAAGCCCTCTAGTACCCAAACTCTCCCATCAAAGCCCATCCCTCTTGTACGCCAACTCCCCCATCAAAGCCCATCCCTGTAGCACTCTGATTCTCTCAATTCACCTGGAATCCAACAGTGTTTCCAACAAACCTGAAGCATCTTATATCCTGCCAAGCAGATTATTCCAGAGAATTATCACCTTTTGTGTGAAGAAGTTTCTTCTGTTCTATTAGACCTAAATTTACTCATTTATATTTATGACATCTGGTCTTATTTTCAAGGTATATATATTCTGGATTTGCCTCTACCAAGCTACCTAACAGACTCTAATGAGGTCCTCCTTTTAGCATATTCTCTCCAGTCTGCAGGGTGAGCTTTTAAAAAAAAAAGTCCTTATAGCTCCTTATAACTGGAACCATGTTAGCTGTTCAATACTTGCACGTAGCTTCTGTAGCATGATGACCAGAACTGTGCACAGTACACCAAGTGTGCACTGACCAGTGTATTGAACAGCCTCAGAATACCAGTGCACGTATATCACACCAAGCAGTGCACTTGCCCACTTAGCTGCCAAGGAGGCTCGATTGTTTGATTTGTTGACAAGTACACCAGGTCCTGGCTAATGCACTAAAGACGAAAAAAAGGTCTGCATTTGTATAGCACCTATGATGATCTCAGGACATCCCAAAGCACTTTGCAGCCAATAAAGGAATTTTGAAGTGCAGTCACTATTGTAATTTAGGAAACGCGGCAGCCGATTTGCACACAGCAAGGTCCCACAAACAGCAATGTGACGATGACCAGATCATCTGTTTTAGTGAAGGAGCAGACGTGGCCTCGGTTCAATGCCTTATCCAAAAAACGGCACCTCCAACAGTGCAGCACTCCCTCGGTACTGCACTGGGAGTGTCAGCCTAGATTTTGGGCTCAAGTCCCTGGAGTGGGATCTGAACCCACAACCTCCTGACTCAGGTGACAGTGCTACCCACTGAGCCATGGCTGACACCTTCTGGCCACGTACCTTCCCCAGTGTCAAAAAAAAAATCACATTGTTGGCTTGCCAGATATATAAGCCAAAACAAAATGCCAGCTCCGACAGCAAGTGCCACAGGCAGCTGCAGCTTCCAATTGCTGTTGCTGGCACTGTTCTTCCCAAGTCAGGGAATATGTCCTTCTCCTGAGGTGGTTACACACACCTCCAGAGATATGCAGCATGCATACTACAGCACTGTAGTATAATTGGGGTAGGAGGGTATGTTGATGGAGTTCTTGTAGGACTGGACTAGCAACCCAGCGGTTGTGAAATAAATTGAGGCATGGCCATGGAAACCCAAATGATTCACTAATGTCCTTCAGGGAACAGAACCTGCCACCCCTACCTGGTTGGTTGAGGGAGGAAGGTTGGCCACAACACTGGGAGAACTCCCTGTTCATCTTCGACTCGTGCCGTGGGATCGCTTACATCCATTGAGCAAGCAGTCGGCATCGCGGCTCATCCAAAAGATAGCAGCTCTGCTGACAGTGCCGATCTTCCTCAGTGCCGCACTGGCGTGTCATCTTAGATTATGTGCTCAAATCCTGGATTGGGGCTTGAACCAACAACCTTCTAACTCGGAGGTGAAAGTGCAACCCACTGAACCAGGATAACAACGACTGTGCTCTGTTCTCATCGAGGAACAAGAACACACACTTATTTCCAAGAAGTTTGGCTCACCAGCAACAATATGACAAAAGGTCAAAGAAAAGATGACTTGTCCCAACAATTAACCCCTTGAAAATTGCCTCCTGAATATTTGTGCTGTTTAATGCCCTGCATGTGTCGCTTGCCTCAGTGAAAAAAAAAATTTTTTTTTAAATAAATCTGAGTAATAGCTTAGCCGATTTCAAAAAGTGTCTTGCATGGCTGATATTATCTATCTTATGAAGTGAGACACAATGAAATTCTATGTACTATCCAGTAGCGACAAGTTTACAATAAAAAAGGGGAAGAACGTTCTCTCGGTGGCCTGCTACATCCCATACTTTTAACACGTCAAGGTTAAGGTTCAGTTCATAGGACACAAGGTTTGAAATCAAATCCGATCTCACCAATTTTCTGCCCTTACCTCAATAAGTTGACTCCTTGCTGGGTTAGGTTTCGCGGACGCCCTCTAGTACGTGGACGTTAATTATGTGAGGCTTCACAGTGAGGGCCTGGTTAGACTCGGATTTTTTGGAGCAAAACCAGACGGAGACGGAACTGCTGACAAAGTTAAAGTTTATTAGAAAACCTTGTGCACAATGGGAGAGTGGTAAGCTTCCTCAAGCTCGCACCCAACTCTCAAAAGAACATCAGCACTACAAGCATGTTTATACCTTTCAATGAGCAACATCCACCTGCTGTGAAAGGTGGGGGTACATGTTTACGTAACTACAGTGGGTTTCATTGGGTGGTATAGCCTGCCACTCGCTTGTCAGGGGCTACCTTGGGTCGTCCCATGACATTAAACATCTCACGTTCCTAAGGAGGACCCTCATCAGTAAACACATAAGTCCCAGGCATTGAGACTACGCGGAGGGTCTTCACAAAGTCCTGATCAGCTCATCCCTCACTCCCTTTTGTGCTGGGGTGACCTTGGAGATATCCACCGCTTCTCCCTTAATCATCCGAAGAAAGCTGGTTAGGATAAACAACGTCAGCCTCGGCCTTGGGTAAACATTCCTTAATGTGTTATGGGGATAAGCGAGGTGGTGGTCATAATCCAACAAACCTGCCATTGTCAGCTTTTACAGTCACAAACTGCTCCCATAATGGTCAAGTATCCCATCATGCTTTGCTGCTACCTAAATGCTACATGTGCGATTTAACTACTTATGTATGTGAGGATAGGAGTGGCTAATCATTCTTTAATTATATATATATATATCAGGTTAGGTAAGGGGAGGCTGGAGGTTTTGGATTTCTGTTCACAAGCCTATTTTTCCAGTTCAACAGTCTGCAGGCTATTCAACTAGTGGGGGCATTACAGCAGAGTATGACCCCATTATCACCAGATATCCATACACACGCACGCTTCCAGCAGGGGCTGCAGGGTAACAATCAGCAGCAGAAACCCTGCCCAATTTTCCCTCCCTAACCTAGGGTCACTGAGGCCAATCGTAAAGACACCTACCAATGACCCAGCTGAGCCAAGCCAACACAGTACAGACCAGGAACCAAACCCTAGTCATTCCTGACATGTACGAGCACTTCAACAAGTCATACTTCTATAGCGCCTTTAATGCAGTAAAATGTCCCAAGGCACGTCACAGGAGCGATTATCAAACATAATTTAACATCAAACCACACATTAGGACAGGTGACCAAAAGCTTGATCAAGGAGGTAGGTTTTAAGGAGCGTCTTAAAGCAGGAGGGAGGGTAGAGAGATGGAGAGGTTTGGGGAGGCAATCGCAGAGCTTAGGGCCTGGACAGTTGAAGGCACGGCCACAAATGGTGAAGTGAAGAAAATCGGGGATGCGCAGTAAGCCAGAATTGGAGGAGCGCAGAGATCTCGGAGGTGAATGGGAGGACCCTAGACAAGACAGAGGGTCAGAGGGATCTTGGTGTGCAAGTTCACAGATCCCTGAAGGCGGCGGAACAGGTAGATAAGGTGGTAAAGAAGGCATATGGGATACTTGCCTTTATTAGCCGAGGCATAGAATATAAGAGCAAGGAGGTTATGATGGAGCTGTATAAAACACTGGTTAGGCCACAGCTGGAGTACTGTGTGCAGTTCTGGTCGCCACACTACAGGAAGGATGTGATCGCTTTGGAGAGGGTGCAGAGGAGATTCACCAGGATGTTACCAGGGCTGGAGCGCTTCAGCTATGATGAGAGACTGGGAAGATTGGGTTTGTTTTCCTTGGAGCAGAGGAGGCTGAGGGGGGACATGATTGAGGTGTACAAAATTATGAGGGGCACAGATAGGATGGATACTAAGGAGCTTTTTCCCTTTGTTGAGGGTTCTATAACAAGGGGGCATAGATTCAAGGTAAAAGGCGGGAGGTTTAGAGGGGATTTGAGAAAGAACTTTTTCACCCAGAGGGTGGTTGGAGTCTGGAACTCACTGCCTGAAAGGGTTGTGGAGGCAGGAACCCTCACAACATTCAAGAAGCATTTGGATGAGCACTTGAAATGCCATAGCATACAAGGCTACGAACCAAATGCTGGAATATGGGATTAGATTAGACAGGGCTTGATGGCCGGCGCGGACACGATGGGCCGAAGGGCCTCTATCCGTGCTGTATAACTCTATGACTCTATGAGTGTAGGGCTGGAGGAGGTTACAGAGATAGCGAGAGGCGAGGCCAGGCCACGGAGGGATTTCCGAACGACGTTTTCGAACCAAGCTCGTCGGACAGTTTTAGCTTGTGTTCAGCACGATGTTACTATTGTACTGTTCAAGAAAGCTTTGCTCAAGAGTACTGGGAGCTGAGGCGTTACTGCAAGTTAGAAGAGAAGCTATAAATACATGTGGTCATTCCTTCCTGCACTCCGGGTGACCACTTCTTCCCACTCCCACAAGAAGTCTGCATTTTAAAAGTGCTCCACACAGCCCGGAATACATATGCTGCACTGATGAGGAAGTGAAGGAGCTGTGCTCCACTAGCATCAACCCATCGTGCTTGCTCACCACCAGTCGCTGATCAGTTGGGAACAGGCAGACTAAGTTCAAATCAATGAGAGCGGCCAGGCTCTGCTGGGTCCCAATGGCTGGCTCGCCCACTTCCTGAGATTTAGAGTAGAGTCCTTCTGTTATGGGCTTTTGTTTTGTACATCTTCCTCTCAATTTCTGCCCAGCTGCTGACCCAGCTTTTTGTGTGCATTCAGAATGTAGACGATGCTGACATATAATATTGCTTATTCCTAGCGCTACAATTGAGTGGGCAGCACTGAATCATGGCTGACAACTACATGGGTAGTGTTCATTATAAATGTGGACGTGGGAATTTGAAGTGGAAATATATAAAAATTAAGATATAATGTATGACTTTAAAACATGGGGACTGAATTACATCTGCGTGCCCTGGTCCAATTATCCCCCACTCTCTAATCCTGCTTTACCTGAAGAGTACACTTGGTGTTGACTCACCGATTGCATCACTGTGTGAGATGAACTCGTTTATTATATTATTCCATTGCACCCTCCCACAAGAGAACAATGGGTAGAGACGCAGACACAAATTGGCATCGGTATGTGTCTGTGATATATCATCTGTTTGAAGGGGGCAGGACAAGTTGACCCGGCTGTTAAAAAAAAGCATACAGGATCCTGGGCTTTGTCATCAGAGGCAAGGAAGTTATGCTAAATCGCTGGTTATGCCTTAGCTGGAGTATTGTGTTCAATTTTGGGCACCGCACTTAAGGAAGGATGTCAAGGCCTTGGAGAGGGTGCAGAGGAGATTTACTAGAATACCAGGGATGAGGGACTTCAGTTACGTGGAGAGACTGGAGAAGCTGGGATTTTTCTCCTTAAAGCAGAGAAGGTTAAGGGGAGATTTAATAGAGGTGCTCAAAGTAACGAAGGGGTTTTGATAGAGTAGATAGGGAGAAGCTGTTTCCAGTGGCAGGAGGGTTGATAGCAGAGGGCACAGATTTAAGATAAGGAGGGAGGATGAGCGAGATCTGGAACGTACTGCCTGAAAGGGTGGTGGAAGTAGATTCAGTAGTAACTTTTAAAAGGGAATTGTATATATACACACACACTTGAAAAGGAAAAATTTGCAGGGTGATGGGGTAAGAGCAAAGTTTGGGGGGGGGGGGAAAGAGAGGAGAAATGGATTGGGACTAATTGGATAGCTCTTTCAAAGAGCCTTCACAAGCACGATGGGCCGAATGGCCGCCTTCTGTGCTGTAAGATTCAATGATTCTAGTGGCTTACTAGGCATTAGGAGTCAATCGTGCAGTGTGGTTAGTGGGTAGGGGCAGCAAGTTCCTTCTCTAAAGGACATTAGTGAACCAGGTGGGTTTTCAAGAGACATTTTTCTGGTGCTAGTCCACAAATTACCAGAGTTACTGAATTCAACTTCACTACTTACCACGATGAGATTTGAACTCACAACGTCTGGGTCATTGTCCAGGGCCATATCCACTACACTGCCATGCCCCTGGTGGGCATTCTTAACACGAGCCTAAATGGCGAGTGTCAGTAGGCAGTGTGATTGTCTTGAAGTTGGGAGGAGAGAGAAAGAAAGAATGGGGCCATCATAGCCTATCCTCACCAATACACTTGATAACCTAGACTACTAAACGGCAATCAGAAGTGTATTTCCCTCCTTAACTCAGGGGCGCTAAAGCTAATTGTGCCCCAACTGTGATCAGTTAAGTCAGCACAGACTAGTGATCGATACTTTTTTTTTTAAAGTATTAATTCCTGCAAAGCACATACAAAGCAACACCCAAACCTTTGGCAAAGTTAAAAAAAACACTGGTGACCTTTTCAATTTTCAGAACACACATTTTTGTTTTTCATACAAAATTTTTCACAAATTTTTTTGAGGGAGAATCCCTGCTGATACCAGTTTTGCATACAGTGCGAGCCTACAACTCTCACAAGCAGATTATAGCCCCCGAAACAACCATCGCTCACTGAATCCAGTGTGCCGGAGGTCACACTCGTCTTTGCTGGTTATTTTTTCTTTTCTGCCAAAGTGACGATGGCAGTGTTGGAAAGAACTTACATTTATTCAGTGCCTTTGACGACCTCAGGACATCCGAAAGCACTTTACAGCCAATGAAGTTCTTTTGAAGTGTAGTCATTGTTGTAATGTAGGAAACCTGGCAACCAATTTGCGTACAGCAAGCTCCCACAAACAGCAACGTGATAATGACCAGATAATCTGTCTTGAGGTGTTGGTTGAGGGATAAATATTGACCAGGACACAGGGGAGAACTCCCCGCTTTTCTTCGAAATAATAGCGATGGGATCTTTAACGTCCACTGAGAGGGCAGACGGGCCTTCGTTTAACGTTTCAGCGAAAGTCAGCACCTCCAACAGTGGAGCACTCCCTCAGGACTCAGTTTCTCTATTCTTCCCTCATAATTAAAGCCTCTGGCCACTGGGATCATTTCAGGTGAATCTCTTCAGCATTCGATCCTAAAGTGTGTCACCCACGGCTCAGTGACAGCTGTATCGCCTGAGTCACAGGTTGTGGCTTCAAGTCCCACTCCAGAAAATTGAGCATAAAATCTAGGGACACTCCCATGCAGTACTGATAGAGCTCTGCACCGTCGGAGGTGACGTCTTTCAGACGAGACGTTAATCCGGGGCCTCTCGGGTGCGCTTAAAAGATCCAACGGCATTATTTCGAAGGAAGGCAGGGGAGTTCTCCTCAGTGTCCTGGGGTCAATATTTATCCCTCAACCAACGTCACTTGAAAAACAGATTATCAGGTCATCATCACTGCTTGTGGGATCTTGCTGTGCGCAAAGTGGCTGCCACGTTTCCTACATTACAACAGTGACCGTGCTTCACAAGTACTTCATTGGCTGTGAAGCGCTTTGGGACGTCCTGAGGACGTGAAAGACATGATATAAACGCAAGTTTCTTTTTAAAAAGTAGCACGCCCAAAACTGGACACAATATTTTAACTAAATTAATGCAAAAAACTTTATTTCTTATTTTAAAAAAAGCGCCTTTTCCACTACTCATTGGCCCATCACCTGTTTGACAGCTAGTAACATCTCAGGCTCAAAGCCTGCTCTGTGCTGAGCTAGTTGAGCTCGACTGTCACCTCACCTGCCCGATTATAGAGACAGCTCTGAACAAAATTAATGTGCTATTATTCTGCACCTGAAAAAGAGCTCGGACTTCAAATTGATGCTCGCATCCTGTGGTGATGGTGTCAAGTAGCAGTCACATAAATTGCTCATCCTGGTTAATAATTTAACCTTGAATCAAAAAGGTTTCTATATACTTTCCTAAAAGTTTTTTTTAAAAATAACGTTTTCTAAAGTACTGAAATGGGAGCATTTATTCCGCAGAACATTTAAAGACACTAGAAAAAAAGAATTGATTTTCTGGCTTCACATAGAACGTACAGCACAGAAACAGGCCATTCGGCCCAACGGGTCTATGGCAGTGTTTATGCTCCACACGAGCCTCCTCCCATCTTATATCATCTCACCCTATCAGCATATCCTTCTATTCCTTTCTCCCTCACATACTTATGTAGCTTCCCCTTAAATCCATCTATGCTATTCGCCTAAACTGCTCCGTGTGGTAGTGAGTTCCACATTCTCACCACTCTCTAAGTGAAGAAGTTTCTCCTGAATTCCTTATTGGGTTTATTGGTAACTATCTTATATTTATGACCCCTAGTTTCGGACTCCCCACAAGTGGAAACATCCTGTCTATGTCAACCACATCAAACACCTTCACAATTTTGAAGCCCGCTATTAGGTCACCCCTCAGTCTTTTTTCTGAAGAAAAGAGCTTTGCAACAGCGGGTAATAAAGGATCAACTCAAAACCATTACACACCCAATCAGATTAACTAGACACAAGGAAATAAAATATATTAGCTATTCAGGACACCTTTTCCTTTGACACTCAGGTTTTCAATTGTGCTAGTCGATCTCCCATGGCACTGCACACATGGATACAAGATCAAGCATAGTCTTCAGGTGCTGCAAGATTAGAGAGGGTGGTGGATAACTGGACCGGGGAGCGCCAACATAATTCATTCCCCACTTTAAAGGCATACATTCTGCACTTATTTTTATATAATGCTTCAGTTTTAAGATTATTTATAGTTAAACTGTAAAATTTTTGCAGCAGTTGGAGCATAGGCGTTTCACTGCAGTACATAGGCTGCGGAGACAGAGGATGCTACGGCGCTATAGTGGAAGGTGCAAGTACAGCGTGGCGGATATAAACGGCCCGTTTCCAGTATAAATGTAGGCACAAAAGTTTCGAATGGAAAAAGTTGTCACAAACAGGTGACAAAAGGAAGTAAGACTCTGAAGGCCCACATAGGCCCAGGCCGGGTAAGGACGGCAGGTTTCCTTCCCTAAAAAAAAGAACATTAGTGAACCGGTTGGGTTTTTACGACAATCCGACAGCTTCATGGTCACTTTTACTGATACCAGCTTTTTATTTCCCAGATTTTTTAAAACTGAATTCAAATTCTGAAAGTGCCATGGTGGGATTCTAACTCACATTCTCTGGATTCCTAGTCCAGTAAATGCTCCAGCTATCTCCAGAAAACCTGCCCAACCAAAATTCCTGACTATACAGATCTTACTCTCAAAATGGTCAAGTATTCCATTTTCTGAACAGCAGAGATAGGAAATCAAGCCCAGTCTAGCAGTCGACAAGTCTGTAATTTCAAATATGAAAATGTGATGTTTTAAAAGACGACTAGCCCGCCAACCTAATAGAAACCTTGAACGGAAAAATACTTACTGTACGGAAAGCTTCTCATTGCATTGGCAGTTTGTGAAAAGCTGGTACAAAGTAGCTTCCTGCACGTGGGAGCGCAGCGCGGCAAGCACGTGATAATGATGGCATTCATTCACCGATCCACCAATGAGGCACAGCACCATCATTGCTCCATTTGCTCTGTTTTTATTATTCCACCCCACATGGTTACCCAGTTATCAGAATGTAATTCCACTCAACTGAAATTCCTCACATGGAGAGGTTACACAGTGGGAGTCAGCAGGCTGTTCAACCATGGAGGTCATCGTAACCGGGGCTGGGGTGGGGGGTGATCACTGGATAGCAATCAGGGGCAGGAACTCCAGTGGATTTTTCTCTCCGCTAGGGGGAGTGCTGGGCCAGCTGGAGGACCCCCAACTGCTAGCTCAGCTACGAATCAGCTAACTCGGCTCACATCCAACCTGGGACCTTCGTTGCCCAGTGCTACGTCATGCGCTAACATGACCCAAGTTGTATCCCCGAAACGCGCGGAGTTAGACAATCTCAGCCCAGGGTGGTAGTTGACAGGTTGCAATTGGCGTCAATGCATCAGAGTCGAGGGGGAGGTGGAGGGAAAAATACCCGCCCCTGACGATCCAGCGACTCGTGCTGAAAAGCTGGGGTCGCCAACTCTGGATGTATTCCTGGGGCTTTCATCACATGACCTCCTGCCTCCAACCGCCCTGCCCCCCAACACTCCCGCCATTGGTCGCCCGACACGTCCATCCTCACCATGCCCTGCCCTCCCATGGCCGATTGGAAAGGGAACAGACTGTCCTTATCCAATTGACAGTCATGATGCATCCAAATTTTCCCCACCCATCTCCAATATTTGTAGAAATAATAAACCAAAGTGTTTAACGAAAATGGAAAACACAAATGCACATTTGTGTTTGTAAACACTCCTGTGATGTGTCCAGGATTGCTCCAAGCAGTGTCCTGGCGATTAATCATTAATTCCTGGGGAAGAGTGCGAGTGCCTCTCTCCATCTCTCTCGTGCTGGGCAGTCATGCCCCCCACGGCCAGACAACCTGCCAACACTTGCGCATGGGGTACGGCCACCTGGACAACGTAGCAGAGTGCTGCCAGCTTTTTGCAACCGCACACCGTAGAAAAGGTCAGCAGCTTTGGGAGGGGGATCAAGGAGAGGAGAATTCAATTGCCATAAATTAAAAATAAATTCTGTAGACAGTTACAGCCCGTTTTAAAAAACATTGTGAACAGATTTAAAGTCTTCAGCTCTTCAATTATGACACTAATCACCACAAGATTTTTTTTTTAAAAAGTCATCAATGTCAGCATGCAGCTGGCAATACAGCTCTCCATCCCAGTTCCTTCCTGAACTCAGGATTTTAACATTTTTTTTTACAGCCTGCACTCAGTTGACAGATTGAAAACTAGCAATGTAACAAGGTCAGCTGTGGAATCGCACAAGCCGGGGGCTGTCACTGTCGCGAGCGGGAACGTTCACCAATTTTTGTTAAGGATATTTGGACAGAAATACCATAAAGCAATTTCACGTTTTGTTATGAGAACCACTGATTACAAGAAAAAAGACTTGCATTTATATAGCACCTTCCACAACTTCAGGACGTCACAGAGCACTTTGCAGCCCATTAAATACTTTTGAAGTGGAGTCACTGTTGTAATGTAGGCAACCAAGTGGCCAATTTGAGCATAGCAAGATCCCACCAACAGCAACGAGGTAAGTGATCAGATAATCTGTTTTAGGTGATGGTTGACGGATAAATATTGGCCCAGGACATAGAAGAGCTGGGGAGTTCTCCCCTTCGAAAAAGTGCCGTGGGAGCTTTTACGCCCATTTGAGAGGGCTGATGGGGTCTCGGTTTGATGTCTCATCCGAAAGACGGCATCTACGACAGTGCAGCACTCCCTCAGTACTGCACTAGGGAGCATCGGCCTAGATTATGTGCACGAGTCTCTGGAGCGGGACCCACAGCCTCCGACTCAGAGTCGAGAGCACTACCTACAGAGTCACAGCTGGCATGTTGGAATCACCTCACCAGTGCAAATATTTAATTACCTGGCCAAGATATCCGCCTCTACTTTTAGAACACCTGGAGAGAATTTTCCACTGAACAAAACAAAGTGAATGCAAGATTGCTTTATTTTTGAAGTTTTGTAACCGTAGAAATCCAGTTGAAGCTGCCTTGA